>NC_141183.1:35147500-35390000 GCF_055505025.1 Bos grunniens | reverse complement strand
AGGTGGCGCCAGTGGTAAAGAGCCCGCCTGCCAATGCAGGAGACGTAAGAGAAACAAGTTTGATCTCTGGGTCAGGAAGATCCACCGAAGGAGAGCATGGCAACCCACTCTAGTATTCTTGCCTGGAGCATCCCATGGACAGAGGAGCCTGGCAGGCTACAGTTCACGAGGTCACAAAGAGTTGGACGTGACTGAAGCGACTTAGCACACATGCATGCACGCACGCACAGAGACAGCTACTAAACACATCTCTTTTTTCCCCCCATAGATATATACTTATAAAAATGCAGAGTCATTTTATTTTGTATTTATGCTGTCGACTTACTAATCATAATTTGTTCTCATTGTTATACAATGTTCTATGACAGTCATGGCTAGCCAGTCTTCCACCGTGTACAATCATTGAGTTTACTCAGTTCCCTTTGGACACTTAGGGTCTTACTGGCTTAAAATTTACATTAACAAGTTCCTCTTTTGATCATGACCCCACCTAACCTTGTTTTCCACTGACTATCTGCTTAGCAATCTCTTTTTTTCGTGGGGAAAGGATGAAGGTAAACTTTAATCTTTTTCTGGTTAAATTATGACTCATTCCAAATTAATGAATACAGACTCATGGAGATTTTCTAGCACTTTTTTTTCTGTAGGTCAGAGAGACAGATGGTGAAGGGTCACCCTAGGATTCTCATTAGATTCCTCCACAGCTTTCAATTAGACAGAAAATGATGAGTGACAAAAGCACCAGGGAGGAGAGATGTATGCAATGATGAGAAAAAGAAATCGATCGGGCAGGCCTCTGAAAAAAATCATCCGAGAAATAACAGCTTACAAGAGAGAATCTGAAAAACAAACAAGCCTGAGAGCTGGGGAGCCAAATTCTGTCCCTGAGTCTGCCACTAGCTGTGTGCCTTTGGGCAGGTTGCTCAACCTCTCTGGTTTCCTCATTGGCATTCCTCATCTCAGGTTGATTTCTACGTTCTCTTGTGTCTTTTTAAGTACAGACTTTGTCACACTAGCTGTGTGACCCTGGACCACTTGCTCAGCCTCTCTGGGATGTGGTGTTCTCATCCGTAAAGTGGGAACACTTACAGCTACTTCATAGCATTGCTGTGAATGGATATGTGTAACCCACTCATCACAGGGCCTGTCCCAGATGAAGTATCTAATAAATGAAAGCTATTTTTATTGCATGTCAATCATTATGTAAGAGGAGGGCCATTATATCATCCCACACCCTGTGGATGGAAAGGACTCTGTCTTCTTAAAAGCCATTTCCAAGTCCAGTCAGCAGCTGGGACACAAGCCAAGGGGCACAGTACAAAGTCACCACCAGCACAGACCTCCCTTTGTAGCGTATCCCTCCCTGAGACCTGGATGCTGTCCAGATGTAGGTCAAGTAAACACCCTCTGCTCAGCACTGATAAGTAGGATGCATGAATGTTGGTCCACAGGGGAGGCAATAGGAAACCCCACTTTCCAAATATAAAATATCCGTGAGTGTAGCAGAAGGGGAACTGAGCCCTAAATGATATGAATCACCGAGGGAGGGATGCTATTAAGAAAAAGCTGACATCCTTTCAAGCTGTGATTAATGACCACAGAGACAGGAGGAAGAAGTCGTGGGTGTAGCCTTGCTCTTTGCTGCTGGTGACTTCTTGGACAAATTACCCTCTTCTGTAAAATCAGGAGGCTGGATTTTTGTTCCCCAAAGGACAGTCTGTGTACTACTGGTGGCACGCACAGTGATGTTATGTGGTACAGAGATAAACATTTGACATCTTGATAGTCGTGTATTTATGAAATAGTAGGGAAAATATGACTAGCCATCAACTCTAGGATTTCATAGATATTATTTTTATAAAGTTCATTATTTATTTTGTATTGGGGTGAAAGTGAAATTCCCTGACTCTTTGCGACCCCATAGATTATACAGTCCATACAGTGCATGGAATTCTCCAGGCCAGAATACTGGAGTGGGAAGCTGTTCCCTTCTCCAAGGGATCTTCCCAACCCAGGGATCAAACCCAGGTCTCCCACATTGCAGGCGGATTCTTTACCAGCTGAGCCACCAGGGAAGCCCTAAGTTCGTTTTTTAGAAAGTGGTCTGAATCAAAGAAAAATTCAAAGATGATATGCAGAAATGGCAAATATTGTGAAGGTGGTAACGTTGGAGCATGAGATGTGGTAGGCAGCATAAAAGCCCCCCAAAGATGTCTAGGTCCTAATCCTCAGAACCTGTGAGTATGTTACCTTTTATGGCAAAAGCACTTTGTGGTAGTGATTAAGGATTTAGAAATGAGATGATTCTGTCAAGAAAAGTTCTCCAGGGACCTTCACTGGTGAGCCAGCATTAGGAATCCTCCTTGCAATGCAGGGGATGGGGGTTCAACCTCTGGTGGAGGAGCTAAAATCCCGCATGCCATGGGGCAATTAAACCCACACCATGCCTAGAGAGTCTGTGAGCTACAGTGGAAAGACCCAGCATGACACCACAAAGATCTGGGTGCCACAACGAAGACCTAACACAGCCAGATAAATAAACAAAAGGTCTCTGATCTCCTGCCTAGAGGGTACAGGCTGGCATTCTGGGAAACCATCAGGGAAGGAAGCTGGGGTCTCATCATTTGACATTCAGCCTTTCAAGAATCCCATTCCTCTCTCTTGCTTCCTTTTATATTGGACTAACTTAGCCTGGCTCGAGCATGCCCAGTGGGGCTTCCCAGGTGGCTCAGTGGTAAAGAAACTGCCTGCCAGTGCAGGAGATGCAGGAGACACAGATGTCATCCCTGGATCGGGAAGATCCCCTGGAGAAGGGAATGGCTGCCCACTCCAGTATTCTTGCCTGGAGAATCCCATGGACAGAGGAGCCTGGCAGGCTACAGTCTATGGGTTGCAAAGAGTCAGACATGACTGAGCTACTGAGCATAGTATGCCCAGTGTCCCAGGTCTGGAGCGTCTCTGGTTTAGTTTCCCCAGAGAATGAACTTCCTCTTCTTCCCACTGGGCTGGATTATCTGGATGGGCCCAATGTAATCAGAAAGGTTCTTATAAGAGGGAGGTGGAAGGAGTCTGTGATAACAGAAACAGCTGCTGGGGTGATGCGGCCATAAGCTAAGGAATGCTGTGGCTTCTAGAAGCTGGAAATGGCAAGGAACTGATTCTTCCTGGAGCCTCCAGAAGGGACCAGGCCTGCCAACACCTTGATGTTAGCCCCGAAAGTCTCACTTTGGACCTCTGACCTCCAGGACTGTAAGAGAATCAATGTGGGTTGTTTTAAGCACTAAGCTTGTGGTAATTTGTTACAGCAGCTTCAGGAAACGAATACAGCAGACATTAGATGCACTGGAAGGTGATTTAATCTGCAGGTTCAGCGATTCCCTGGACGCAGCAAAGGGATGTTGGCAGGAAGGAGAATGTCCTTGGTCACTGGCCCCCATCCATCTAGGACTGGGCTGGCCCTGCCATCACATTGGGCAAACTGGCCAAGGAGAGGGAGGGTCTGAGCGCCCCCAGGAGGGTGCTTGGCACCTGGAAGACAGGGTGGGTTCTGACTCAAGGGAACTATCAACATTGTCATCTGGTCCAACCATCACATTTTACAGAAGAAATTGAGGCTCAGAGAAGGGAAGCAGAGTCACCTGTGATGGGGCTGATTTGGCAGAGAAGAACAAACACCTGAATTCCTGAGGTGCTGGGAGGGAGGAGTCGCAGGTGGGGCGGGGCTGGCGTCTCACACCAGGGTGGGGAGCCTGAGAAGGGGTGGGGCCTGCACCTTTGGCTGGGGGTGGAGGGTGGATCTTGCCACCCTTTGATCACCACCTCTGTGTCTGGGGCCTCTTTCACACTGCTTCCTCTAGCATCTTTTTATCAGGGTTTTAATAACCATCTGTCAACATAAGACTTTGGAAAGTTGTTGAAACAGCAAGATGCTTGAAGAAAGGGTTTCCTTGCTCCCCGCTTATCCTGCCCCCAGCACTTTAACGTCTCCTCTTCTGCCTGGCCTGCACCCCTCCTCATTTGCTTTTCATAGAAGAGACACTTCTACTGTAATTAATAGCAAACCTGGGATGTTTTATTTCTGCATTTAAGCATTTATGGATCAAAATTGGCCTCTGTGGTCAGGACTCTCCTGAGTAAAGCCTTTTCTGCTAATTTTGAGGGGAAAATATTTTTTCATGTAAAGGCCCCCAAGCCCCCTTGTAATCTTCAAAGAGGAGGGATTTCCCTGGAGGTCCAGAGGTTAAGCCTGTACCTTCCAATGCAGGGCATGCAGGTTTGATCCCTGGCTGGGGAGTGAAGATCCCACTTGCCTTGAGGCCCAAGGGCAAAAAAAAAAGTAAAACAGAAGCAATATTGTAATACATTCAACAAAGACTTTAAAGATGGTCCATATAAAAAAAGAGATCTTTAAAAAAACCAAGACAAACCCCCAAAGTGGACATCAAGGCCTGTGTTGTTTTTATACAGAAATAGATGAAAACTAATGTGAAATTTCTTCTGAGATCCCATGGGCTGTCATTTTACCATAATAGGTTGTAATGATAAATGGTCAAGGTATCATTCCCCTAACATTAGACAGTGGTCACCAGGCAAGTGATCCCTGGAGAAGCAATCCTTACATTCCAGATTAGTTACGGTTGACATCCCAGGTGGTTCTACCCAAGTCCCAAATATCATTATGCTGTCAGTTAAAAGATGTGCAGAAGATACGGCATCGAAAAGATTGTAGGGGCGTTCCCTGGTGGCACAGTGGGTAAGAATCTACCTGTCAATGCAGGGGACACAGGTTCGATCCCTAATCCAGGAAGATTCCACATGCTGGGGAGCAACTAAGCCCGTGCGCCACAACTACTGAGCCTGTGCTCTAGAGCCTGTGAGCCGCAACTACTGAGCCCTTGAGCTCTAGGGCCTGTGCTCTGCAATAAGAGAAGCCATAGCAGTGAGAAGCCCGCGCACCACAATGAAGAGTAGCCCCTGCTCACAGCAACCGGAGAAAAGCCCACGTGCAGCAATGAAGACCCAGCGCAGGCAAAAAGAAAAAAAAAGTTTCCTTAAAAAAAAATAAATTGTAGGGTGGAAGCTTTACACCTGTGGAATCAACCCATACGTACAGGAGAGAATAACATCTCTCCTGAGAATAACATAGGGAGTCAGAGCGGAAGGACTTTTTTTTTTTGGCTGCACCACATGGCTTGTGGGATCTCAGTTCTCTGACCAGGGATTAAACTTGTGCCCACAGCAGAGGAAGAGTGGAGTCTTAACCACTGGACCACCAGGGAATTCCTAATTGCTCATTTTTTATTAGAGGAGTTTTTAAAGTTGAGAGTTCTAAATGATAAAAATGCTCTGATGAAAGAAAAAAAATAGAGAAAGCAGAAGAGAGCAATGAAAATAACTTATTCACTGCAAGTTTTTTATTCTTCAACAAATGCTAAGGGCCTACCACATGCCAGGTGCTGTCTTAAATGCCATCCTAAATATAAAATATTGAAAAGCTCTGACTCCTTTTTTCTTCCTCAGTACTTATCACTGCCTGACGTGCTAATGTTTTTTAATTTTTGGTTTCCATTCTTTCTCTTCCCTAAGCTTGTTTTGTTGCCTGCTGTATCTCTGGGGCCTAGAACAGTGTCAGGCACTCAATTATATTCATTTAATGGTTGAATTAATGATCATTTATTCCTGGTAACTTTGACTCATTGGTTTACTGGTCATGGGAATTTGGGTGAATTGCCTGATGACAATCAGCTCAGGTTGCTGGTAAGAAACACTCCATTTTTCTTCCTAGCCCTGTCATTCCATTAGAATGGTTTGGGAGTAGGCAAAACTGGTGCCACCTTGTCTGTGCAAAGGTGTATGAGCAGATACTGCTTTTGTCTGGGGACAGTCACACTGTTTATGTAGGTGTGATGTTAACAGCCCTTGGCGTTGCCAGGTGTTAACCCAATTAGCAATTAACAGTGTTGTGCCAGGCTGTTCCATGGAGGCGGCTGTCACTCTGGGGTGTGGGTAGGGACCATGAAGGGGTTGGGGTGGGGGACGGGGCTGACAGTGAAGACCGGCACTCAGGGGAGTGTAGGCTCTGAAGCCAGGAAGCCCAGGAGGCTGTAGACAGTTCTGGAACGGGAGGAGTCTGCTATTCAGGTAGGCTTCTGGGGAAGAAATGGGGCAGCCCCAAGAAATTCATGGGGCACAGCAGGATCTCAGGTTCCACTAACAGGGGAAAGAGACTCTGGTGACATCAGTTCGTGCCCCTGGATGAGGACAAGGGTAGCTTTCCTTCCAGCTACCAGTAACGGGGGCAGCGCCCTGGGAGGAAGGCCTTTTGCAGGCTCAACCTAAATTGTCCTCATTTTTCACACCTGCAAGAGCCCTTTTCAAGGCCCTCAGAGCGGGGACTCTACCTCCCCCCTGCCCTGCTCTGGCTAGGGCAGAAGCAGGCTGCATTTTCAGACATACCACGCAAGGGAAGGAATGGCAAGGAGGTTTGGAACCTAAACCCCTCATAGCAAATTCTCAGCATACCCATGTCCTGCCTTTCTGTTGACTTAACAGCCAAATTCTGATGGAAGCACTGATTGGGAGTCTGAGTTGCTTTGGATAATTGGTGAGCTCTGTTTGCTTAAGATGCTACCAAAGATGCAATAAAAGCAACAAATGGAATTTTCTTTTCCCTTTGGCACAGGGATACCCTAGGCTGAGCTGTTGATGGCTGGCTGGGTCAAGGGTTAGGGACCCACCAGAAGTGGGAATTTTAAAAAGTTATTTAAGAAAATATTTATTTGGCTGCATCAGGTCTTTTGTGGCATTCAAACTCAGTTGTGACATGTGGAATCTAGTTCCCTGACCAGGGATCAAACCCAGGCCCCCTGCATTGGGAACAGAGAGTCTTATCCACTGGATGACCAGGGAGGTCCCTAAAAAAATATTTTATTGAAGTATAGTTGATTTACAATGTTGTATTAATTTTTGCAGTACAGAAAAGTGATTCAGTTTTTTTTTTATATATATAATACATACATTTTGTTTCATAGTCTTTATGAAACCATTATGGCTTACCAGAGGATATTGAGTGTAGTTTTCTGTGTTATACAATAGGACCTTGTTGTTTATCTGTTCTGTGTATATATGCAGTTTGCATCTGCTAATCCCGAACTCCTGCCTCCACCTTTTCTCCCCTTGGCAACCACATCTATTCTGTACATCTGTGAGTTTGTTTCTGTTTTGCAGATAAATTCATTTGTGTCATATTTCAGATTCCAGATATAAATGATATGATGTCTCTTTCTTACTTCACTTAGTGTGATAATCTCTAGGTCCATCCATGTTGCTGCAAATGGCATTATTTCATTCTTTCTTATGCCTGAGTAATATTCCATTGTATGTGTGCCTGCATAGATCTATACATAGATCTCTCTCTCTCTATCCAGATTATATCTAGATATCTATCTCTACATATCTAGATATATATACCATCCCTCCTTTATCCATTCATCTATTGATAGACATTTAGGTTGTTTCCATGTCTTGACTATTGTGAACAGTGCTGTTAGGAACATAGGAGTGCATAGAAGTAGGCATTTAAAAAAATTAGTTTTTGGGTTTTCATTGCTACACATGGGCTTTCTCTAGCTGAAGCTAGCAGGGCCTACTCTCTAGTTGCAGTGCATGGTCTTCTTATTGCCTTGGCTTCTTCTGTGGGGCATGGCCTCTAGGGCATGAGGGCTTCAGAAGCTGCCCTGCAGCATGTAGCACAGGGATCAGAACTGTGCCTCCTGCATTGGCAGGTGGATTCTTAACCACTGGATCACCAGGGAAGCCCTGAAGTGGGCATTTTTGAATCAAACATGGACTGGTTATTCCTTATCTTGGAAGGGTAAATTTACCGTCTGGGTCCAGGCTGGGTGGGAGGGGCAGTGGCCTTGGAAGATGATGCCAACACTTTCTGCAGGGCCTGGCCTGCCATTAGGTGACTCAGTGTGTTTCCAAGGACTTCAGCCAGGGACCAGAGTTGCAGCCTTTATTTTTTCCTCTTGGGGTGGGACTTGTCTGTCTTGGCACCAGATCTGTAGGAAGGCCTCCCTGCTTACTCACCTCTGGGGCTCTGCTTTCCTGGCTGGGGCTGTGCTCTGGAGGATGAGATCATAGGCTTCTGTGATGTCCCAGGTCACTGGGCGTGGACTGAGACCTGTTTGGGTTTAAACCTCAGCTCTCCTCGGCCTCAGTTTTCCAACATATAAAATGGATGTAATAATTTCAGTCTCACAAGCTGCTTGTGAGGAGATGTATGTAAAGCTTTCAGCACAGTTCTCTAGCCCAATAAATGGTAGTTATTAATAGCCCTCTTTTTTTTTTTTTTGGCTGTGCCACATGGCATGTGGGATCTTAGTTCTCCGAGCAGGGACTGAACCCGTGCCCCTCCAGTGGAAGGGCAGGGTCTTACCGACTGAACCGCCAGGAAGTCCCAATAACCCCCCTTCTTTAGTGGAAGTACAGTAGTGGTTAACAGTCTGGTTTCTAGAGTTAGACAATCCAGACTAGGTGGGTTTGAACCTTAAGTCCTCTTTTTATCTCGCTGAGTGACCTTGGGCAATTCCATCTTGCTGAGTCTCGATTTCCTCTTGGTAAACTGGGAGTAATAACGGTCCCTATATCATGGGGTCATTGTTAAGAATTAAATTATGCAAGCTAAGCATTTAACACAATTGCCAGTACATACAAACGGTAGAACAAAAGCAAACTAGTCTTATTATCATGAGCTTTTCAGAATCTAGTTCAAGGTGTCAGCTTTCCTACAACCCCATTAATTATTTCTTTGATTTTCACTGACTTGGATACCTCTTATAATCTATCTTGCGCTGTTCCTGTTTATGTCCATGCCCTCAAAAATATAACTGAACCTGTCAGGCTCACCTTGTTCTCACCTTGAAATCTGTCTTACACATCACTGTGTCCAAAAACCTCATATACCCAATCCCAAGAGCGCTGACATCACAGAGAATTATGTTGTACATTACACAGCAAAAAGTTCCAAAAATTGTCTTTAAAAACAGCTCTATTCAAGTTTCCCCTCCCTAAGCAGATACCCATCATTCTCCTTCTGAGCTGGTTCCTTTCCCCTCTCTTCCTTCTCCAAGTCTCCTGGGGGGAATATGTATAAATGAAATGGACTCCATTAGTTGGAGGTCCTAAGGGAATGAACACACACACACACACACACACACACACACACACTTACATAAATATACGCTTAGGTATATAAAATATACAAGTGGAAATATGTGTATTTCCTTGGTGCCCTCAACGAGTTCAATCAACAAATATTTGAACGCCCACATGGCACCAAGTTATCTTCTGGGAGACAAAAGGAATGAGGTTCCGATTCTCAAGGAACTTACGTTTTACTGGAGAAAGACAAGAAGTAGTATAAAATTTCAGCTAATTTCAGCTAGCGGGATTGCTGTAAAAACAACACAGGTCTTTGTCAGAGTGATGGGGACTAGGATACGCCTGGTATTCTACTGCGTGGTGGAGGTGACTCGGAGGTGAAATCTTATTATATATGGGAACACTGAAACAGTCACTTGCGGGACTCGGTTAGTGGCTGAAGATGGGGAAGCAGGTTGTCACCCACGGTGATGCCACTTTCCCGAACTCAGAGCCTTTCCAGGATACCGCGAAGGTCGCAAACTCACCTGCGCAGACGGCCGCCGCCTGTTTAACGTCAGCCCGTCGGGCCTGGCCCGGCCCCCTGTGACGCCATTCTCCCGACAGCCCCGCCCAGGCCGCCCCCACGCTCGCGCGCATGCTCAGAACCCCGCCCCCGTGCGTCACAGAATGGCCTCGGACACCCAGGCAGCCTCTGACGTGTCGGGGAGGAGCCGGGCGCGGAGGTACGCGGAGTGGAGCTCAGGGCTGCGGAGGGGAGCGGAGCTGAACGTCTGGGCGGGCCTGGCCTGGCCAGCAGAGCGGAGACGTCGGTCGAGCGGCGGCGAACATGCGCTTTTGACACATTGGAGGTGAGTCTGCGGTGCGGGGCCGTTCCGGAGGGCGCCGGGCCGAGCCGGCTACGCCTTAGGCCTGTCCCTGGGGAGCCTGCCAACCCGGAGGCTGTGTCCGAGGCCGGGCCGGGCCTGGGTTCCGGGGCGGCCAGTCCGGGGGTAACTGTTCCAACCGCTTTAACTGCCCCTTCCACGCCCTGGTCCGAGGTGTGGCCCACCGGGGGCGCCTGGAAGGAAGCGAGCCGGGCGGTCTCGGGAGGATGTGCCCGCGTCCGGGGGAGGGGTGAGAGGTGGCGGGGACGGAGGCCGGGACGTGGCACCGTGGGCCCGGGCTCTGGTGGCGCAAGGAGCGGCTCCGTTGAAGGTGGCAGCGGCGAGCCCAGCCCGCCCCCCTCCCCCATCCCTTCAGCTGGGAAGGTGGTTCGGAGCCGGGTTGGATTTTGAACTCTCCTCGCCTCTTTTCCGCGGGGGGTCGAGGGCAGAAGTTGCCCACCTTTGGCTCCGCTGGCTTTCTGACTGTCCGCCTTAAACTGCGGACACTTCTGGAGTTCAGAAACGTGTCACCAGACGGGTTCGGACTGCTTGTGGTCACCTCTTTTTTTTTCCCCCGCGTTGGTAAGCAACAAAGTAATCTTAAGTTTGCTGAGGAATTGAGGATTCTTTCAGTGCTGATAATTTCATTACGTTTCTGTAGCGCCTTCACAGAACACTCTTGCTCTTTCCTTTTGTAACCTCGTCACCTAGTTTTAGTGGTTGTGCCTGGTTCTCATATTGGTTCTCATTTGACGGATGGGGGAATTGAGAACAGGTCGGGTGGGGGCTTAAGTGATTTCTACTGTGGACTCTCCCAACCCGTGAGGGGCTTCATGTGGTTCAGGATATACGATTCCTGGCTTGGAGTTCTGGTTTCTTTTAGTGGGATTTTTCTACCTTTCTCAGGTAGAAAGCAAAGTAGAAAATCTGGCTTGCTAAAAATATACCAGAAGCTAGTAGATTTATTCAAATATTTTTGAGCAGACCCACCTAGGATAAGAGCTGCTACTCAGTTATAAGAGAAATTCTACGCTGAAACTTGTTCATGGTTGCTGGCTAATTATTTTGTCGGATGAGTTGTGTTGCTTTTTATCGGTTTATCAAATAGGGCACTGGCTTTGTTAAATCATGAAGTTGGTGAAGTAAAGCAGCATTAGATCATGTGTTGAAGAGAATCAAGGGGAACTAAGATACCTCTTCTGAATCTTTATTAAAGTTTAAAAGATCAGAAGGAACAGCAACAACAACAAAAAACCTTTGGCTAGTCCTAGTTGCAATTTGACCTGGCCCAGATAGAAATCTTAGGAAGCATTTGTTTTTTAGTTTTGTTTTGGCTTTTTAAATTAAATTGAAATTGGATGAGGAACACTTAAGTAGAAACCTCAGTAAAATCTTAAGAGCTTGCTTTCATGACATCTCCAAAGCTTATTTTTATTTGCATCTTAAGTCATGCTGGGATAAATTTGGTCACTGAAGCTTAAAATTGCTTCTGACATAAGTTTCTGACCACTTCATGAGGTAGAAAAAGAAGTTTGATAGTCAGGACCAAAAGGAGGACCATATTTATGACTGACTTAAGAGTTTAAAATTCTGTAATTGTCACCTTTGAGAGTAGAAGAATTTTGGTAAAAAAGTATTGGTTATCTGTGGTAAGTTCCAGAATAACTCTTCCAGTCTCACTAGTTGATTCTATAACTATTAACAAGGAGGCAATATCATATGAAATGGATTTTCTTAGCATTGTGCAAAGAATAGTTTCTTTGTAAATATAACATTTAAGACAGGCAGTTTTATGCACAGTTGCTAGGGATCTGAAGGTCACACACAGTACACCCCATGTAAAAGTTGTCATCATTTTGGGATTCACACTCCATCCCTGTGAGACAGGATATTGAGGGAAGATTTGGGTAGTGGGGAAGAGTATGTAGTTATCTACCTTCATTTCAGCTTCAGGAGATTACAGATGTGTCATTAAAGCATTTTTTTTTGGTAGCAGTGTAGTTTTCTGTATTGGCTAATTTTCTGTGGCCTAATATCTCCAGTTACATAGTTTCAAACAACACATCTTCCTGCTCTAACTTGAAGCAAAATGAACAGATTGTCTTTATACACCCTGAGAAGGCCTGTTGAATGTCTGCAGGGGTGGCAAATTTTTATTTGTGAAAAACCCAATTTTTGGAAAAGATAAGTCTGATGAATAAAATTAGAGTGATAAAGCTGGGTAATACCAATTAGGAAGCAGTAGAAATGAGATGTGACCACAAAGAAAGGGTTTTCTGTTTATTTTTTAATCTGGCTCTTCATGGCTGTTCCAAAAGAGATTTTAGAGATGTTTTCAGTAATGGTGGTGTAACTGAAATATGCACAGAACTTCTGGAGGTTTGTTTAATTTTAAGGAATCATTTGTTTTAAATTCTGAAGCATTGTGGTTATACTTCACAGGCCTGCAACTGAATGACCAGTTTTTAAGAATAATTTAATGAATTTATGCTGTGTTTACTGTGTACCAGACTCTGTACTTAGTACTTGCAAATATTAACTCCCTTAATCTTCTTTACAACCCTATTTTAATTATTATCCCCATTTTACAGGTGAGGGAATGGGTCACTGAGTGGTTAAGTAACTTGCTCAAGGTCCTGAGTAGAGGACTCTGATTGAAATCTGGGCAGTTTGGCTCCAGAGTCTGGTCTCCTAACTGCAAGTCCAGTTAAGAGCCCAGACTGAGCTACTCCTACCACCTGTTACCCTCTTAAGTGTTTTTAATTGGCTTTTTCTGGAAAAGCTGGTCCTTTAGTAAAAGGCTTCTGGCCTAGATTGTTAGAAGGACCAATAAGCGAGTTCTAAAAGTAGCCTGTTAATTAGAAAAAATTTAGTCAACATTCAGTTCACATAAGATTCAGCAAAAAAAAAAAAAAGCATAAGCCTTTGTGAAATAAAAACACACTAAAATAATTCTGCTAGAGTCATTTGACTTTGAGCTAAGTAGTTAGACAAGGAGGGTATGAGAAATAGAACTAGATGCTCAAGAAATTTTACAGGAAGGGCTATTTAAAACCTGAGTTGCCAGGGAACACTGATGGAAAAATTTGGTAGTTGTATTAATATGGCCCTATTTGAGAACCAGAAAACCAGGAACAAATGGATACCTTATAGTTTACCCACAGGTGTAAACAGTGAGATTGCTCAGGGAACCATTCTTAACAGTCTTCAGAATAGTAATTGCCGTAGGTCTTCTGATACTGTATAAATGTGTCAACAGCTAAAAGCCTCATACAGAAAAGTCTGAAACTGGGCATGTGAATGATAACATTTATAGATAAAAACAACTCTAACCGTATTTGTAGAAGGGTTGGCTCCACATTCAAATACGTTCAAGTAAACACTAGATGGGCTTCCCTGGTGGCTCATATGGTAAAGAGTCTGCCTGCAATGCAGGAGATCTGGGTTCGATTCCTGGGTCAGGATGATCCCTGGGTCGGGACGATCCCTTGGAGAAGGGCATGGCAACCCACTCCAGTATTCTTGCCTGGAAAATCCCATGGATGGAGGAGCCTGGAGGGCCCCAATTCATGGGGTCGAAAAGAGTCAAGATACGACTGAGCTACTGACACACTCAAGTGTTAGATGCCAAGGAAGGCATCTAGTAGTCCTTACTGCTACTGCTAAGTCACTTCGGTCGTGTTTGACTCTGTGCGACCCCAAAGATGGCAGCCCACCAGGCTTCCCCATCCCTGGGATTCTCCAGGCAAGAACACTGGAGTGGGTTGCCATTTCCTTCTCCAATGCATTAGGGACTTCCATAAGGACACTTCCACATGGTCACCAGAATCAAATGCTGCATGCTAACAGAGGGAGTGCTGGAAACTTTAAAGTATCCTACCCATGAATAAAATGTTGATATGCCGAAGTAGCATCAGTTCCTCGCCTTCAGAAAGGCATATATGTAACCCGGAGAAAGTCCAAAGCATGACAACAAAAATATTTAAGGGACTGAGATGGCTGTCAAGTGAACATAAAGCTAAGAAGATGTCTGGGCTGAGTGACTCTCTGGGCGCAATGGACTAGGCTTCATCTTGGGTGGTTTCTTCTTTGCAGTCCTGGGTTGGAGCCACTGTTTCTTGCACCCTGTGCCGTCCAGTTCTTGGTTTTCTCTCTTCTTTTGTAGCTGTCTATACACTCCTCTAACCCTCCTGAGGTGTTTTATGAGAAAAAAAGTAGTTCTCTCCTTTCCTGAATTACGTTTCCTCTAGGTTCCATAGGTCCTTGGATCTTCTTACTTATGCTACTGGCTTTTCTCATTTGTTTGGTGGTTCTTGGTTGTCCATATATATTTAAGAATTTAGAGCTGGGGAACTTCCCTGTTGGTCCAGTGGCTAATACTCTGCACTCTGCATCCCCAGTGCAGGGGGCCCAGAAATGTCCATCCCTGGGTTGGGAACCGGCTCTCACATGCTGCAACTAAGATTGAAGATCCTGCAGGCTGCAATTAAGACCCAAACGAAGATTAAAAAAAGAAAGAATTAAGGGCTAGACACTGATTATTTTAGGTAGCTAGTGTGCAGGGTATCTCTAAGGCTCTCCCCAGTAAGCTCCATCAGCTCCCTATTCTGTGATGTGGAGCTTATATGGAGCTTTATAAGTGGCTGTGAATGCGGCTTGGCATGCCTCAGACTGATAATTTTGTCTAGCTGAGAATGGTAGGTTTTTATAATCCTGGTATAATACATGGTGGTGTGTTGTGAGGTAGGAATAAACTACCCTCACATTTCTGAAATAGAAATTTCAATATTAATAAAGGAAAGCAGTACTTTGGGAGCAAAGAGGGAATAATTTAAAAAGATTGTAAGTCAGATTCAGATATCAAATTTCTACTGTGTTTCATGTTTCTGGTAATGCAGAAGGGATTTATAAGTAAAACACAGGTCCTGCCTTCACAGAAACTCTTTGCGACCCCATGGACTGCAGCACGCCAGGCTTCCTTGTCGTTCACCGTCTCCCGGAGTTTGCGCGAACTCATGTCCATTGAATCGGTGATGCCGTCCAACCATCTCATTGTCTGTTGCCTCTTTCTCCTGCCCTCAAGACCTTTCCCAGCATCAGGGTCTTTTATTTGTTAATTGGGATATTGACCAACATGCCAAAAGTAGTAATGGACAATGTGGTCAGGAAAGACTTAACTAAAATCAGTTTGAAAAAATTGCTGCTGCTGCTGCTGCTAAGTCACTTCAGTCGTGTCCGACTCTGTGCGACCCCATAGATGGCAGCCCACCAGGCTCCCCCGTCCCTGGGATTCTCCAGGCAAGAACACTGGAGTGGGTTGCCATTTCCTAGGCTGCAAAGGCATTACACTGAATGTATATAGTTATATTTTAATTTTATTCAATTAAAAGCCATTCTTTTCTTTTGTATACCTCCTCAAGTTGAAGTTGTATATGTACTCTTGTCTGTGTCTTTTCTAAACATTGATGAGTAGTGGGTTGTGCTGGATGAATTCTACATTCTCTACAACTCCCAAGTTGTATTAATTTACTTTTAAAGCTGGCCTTGAATTCTCACTACCCATTTTGGATTAGGTTGAATCAATTTTGGTTTAATTTAATAAATATTGAGTATCAGCTATAGTACAGGCAGTGTGCTGGAGTTGAAATCAGTAAGAATAATACCAGCCTAACAGGGGACACAGAGTTGTAAGCAAGTGTATTACTATGTGTTAAGTGTATTCATGTAATCTTATGCATAGAGGTATCCAAGATGCTGGGAGATTTTGGTGCTGTATTGGTGAGGACAGGAAATGCTTTCTGGAAAAGATGACAGCTGGCTTTTAAAGGATAAATAGCTTTCCAAATGCACAAGGAAGGAGAGCCATTCCAAGTAGGAAAAATATCTAGACCGAAGCAGAATGGTGCATTAGGACAGTTTTGAACAGTATTGCTGGAATATAAAGTAGAGGAAGTAAGACTGAATCACTTCGGCGTGAATCTGGGACAAGCCCAGCGTCTGTGGTATTCTATTGGGCCTGACAATCAATTGGGAATTTTAGGTAGTCAGTCCAAATGCAAGGTTAATAACTAAACAAATACTTTTTCACCCACTCTGAATGCGTTGGAAGAAGAACCGAGATGAAACAATATTGAAATTTGAGGATTAGTGGACTTTAATGGAGGAAGCTTGGGACTTTTAGAAATGTAGTGATTTAAATTATTGGGAATGTGCTTGATCTCCTGGCAAGGTCACCTGGCATAAAATGTTTCAAGCAGGTGTTTGAAGCAGTTGTATCAATACAACAGAGAAGGATATGCAGGTAATAGCAGCTCTGATAATAAACTTGTTTTCTGTCACCTGATTCCCAGAAGATCAGTTAGCAGTAAACCAGCTGCAGGCAGATCTGTGGGGCCAACCCCAAAACCTAGTGCTGTCACCAAAAGTGCTTCACCTGGCTTCTGTGACCTTGTTCATCTCCTCTCCTGAGCCTGTCCATGATGTTGGTGGTCCCTGCAAGTGGGGCAGCCAAGTGATTTATGTGACTGAGTTTATTGTAGTAGAGTGTTAACCCCTCAGAGTCTTTCATGTTTGACTCCCTCCACAATGCTGCGGATTGAGTGTTGTCCCAGGCTTTATCCTTTTACTAAGATTCCTATGTTCTCAATTTATTTTCCTCTTTAACATTTCTCAGGCTTTCTTGATCATGGATGGTGAAGATATACCAGATTTTTCAAGTTTAAAGGAGGAAACTGCTTATTGGAAGGAACTTTCCTTGAAGTATAAACAAAGGTAATGCCAGAAAGCATCCTAGAAATAGAAGAGGGCTTTGGAATACATAATCTCTAACTTTTTGCTCTTTTTTCTTTTGTTTGTTTTAACAAAGCTAAATTTAGAGTTTCCAGTATAGGATTGGGATTCTAGAAATAGTCATAACAAAATAACATTGTTTGTATTTAAGATAAAGTGCCATAAAAGCTTACATTACTTGAATTATTAAAATAGTAAGAAGACAGTGTCATTTATGATTTCTTCTGGTAGCTTACCTCCTTTTAGAAAGCTTATTATTGCTCTTGGCTATCTTTGGCTTGCTGGGTGTGCACTGATTCTGTCTCATCTTTTTGGTCTTTTGGAGATTCTAATAAGCTCTCTGGGACTCCATAGGGCAGACTCTCTTTGGGCAGGTGTTATCAGTGTCTGGAGCCAACAAAGCTTTGAGGGAGGGACAAGAGCTTCGGGGTATACGGAGTATTTTAGAAAATCTCAATTATTTCAGTTACTTGAGAGAACTTTTAGGTAGCCTTTTAAGTAGTAAAACTGAAATTTCTTTTTAAAATGAAATCTTTTTAAAGTATATATATATCTTCCTACTTTGGTTAGCAGTTTACTAAGACTTATTAAACCTTTTATTGCTATTTCATTATTGCTGAAGCCAGTTATTGTATCATGCTAGTTATATGGAAGGTGTGTCTATGGCAAGACTTGATAGTCCTTTTTTTGTGTCATAGATACCTTCTCAGGCTGGGAAAATCTACGGAACCCTTCTCAGAATAACATTTTTAATGCGTAAAATTAAATAGAATTACAGAGGAAACCAATTATATTGGAAAAAACACATCTAAATGTTAAAACTGATTTGTGGATAGTCATATGTGCTTCTTTGTTGATATGTTAAATAAGAAAGGGGTGAGTGTATAAAACGTGAATCCTTCTACGGCTTATAACTTACTTCATTAAACCCTGAATATATAGAGTAAGAGATGCAAAATAGATTGCCTTTATTGTTTAGTATATTTTATGGTAGCATAACACTCAGGTGAAAATTTTTGAATTATATATAATCATCTTCAGGATGATCCTTACGGTTTCTGCTATAACTGATCTTTCCCACTTTGTTTCTGATTAGCTTCCAGGAAGCTCGGGATGAGCTAGTTGAATTCCAGGAAGGAAGCAGAGAATTAGAGGCAGAGTTGGAGGCACAATTAGTACAGGCTGAACAGAGAAATAGAGACTTGCAAGCTGATAACCAAAGACTGAAGTATGAAGTAGAAGCATTGAAGGTAATTGTGGCAGTATAAGCTGGTGTCTCTTTGGCTGGGTTTTGTTAAAGTGAGAAATACATTCTTACAGGTAGAGCTTAAGAGCAGCAGGCAACATAAAAATGTAAAAAGGCCTAAAGTGAATTTTTGACATAAACTGTTTTCATGGAACCAAGGGAGAGGTGTTTTAGAATTCAGAAATTCACTTCAAAACTCTGTAGTTGTCAATTTTTTTAGCTATAATGTTCCTAGCTCTATAATATTATGTTGTAGTTCTATAATTTTCAAAAGCTGCCTGGAAAAAAAAGGCTGCCTGATTATTTGTTATGATAGAGTGCCTCATTCTGTAGTACTTTAAAATTATCTTTGTATGACACATACTTTTATTTCATTATGGTTTATGGTCACTTTAGTTTTGGAGTTTAATTTTTAAAAATTCCCTTCTAACAAGAAATTTTCAGGAGTAGAAAGGTTAACCTCTCTTGCTGTTGTTCATCACATGCCTAAGCCAAATGTTTGGGGTGTTCCTGTGTCTGGGCAGGGGTAGGTTTAGAGAAGGTGAGGTTGGGCAGGCAAGGTGTAAGAAATTTGAACTCTGTCACTCACCTGCTTTGTGTTTACCCTGGGCTGCATTCAGCCTGAGAACCCAGAGGTTTTTAAGGCAACAATTTTACTATTTTACCTCTTTTCAGAGAGATCATTTTTAGATTTCTTTAAGAGAAGTGATTGACTAATATTATATGAATTAAAGCACTGGAAATGAATGTGTCATTTTAACATTTTAAAAAGGAGAAAAGAGTACTATCAGATTGTGGGTGAATTTTTTTGGATCCTTCCACAGCCTGCCTCTTATTTGGGTTACTTCCTTCATTAAAGAAAACTATATGCTAATGATGCGTTCTTTCCTTCCTATATACCCACTCCTTCAGGAGAAGCTAGAACATCAATATGCACAGAGCTACAAGCAGGTCTCAGTATTAGAAGATGATTTAAGTCAGACTCGGGCCATTAAGGAGCAGTTACATAAGTATGTAAGAGAGCTGGAACAGGCCAATGATGACCTGGAGCGAGCAAAAAGGTAAGTGAATGATGTGCATGTTGTTAGAATAACCAAAGTTGGCAATCTGTGATTAAAAAGTCATTTTAGATTTAACCAGTTACCTAAATCTTAGTCCCAGAACAATTCCTTTTGGTATTTGAAGTCACCTGTTAAGTCCTCACATTGAAATTTGCCCCAGATCCTTATCTCCCTAGATAATGCCCTTCCAGGCTTTTCTTTCCCTTTTTCCTTCTTTCATGTACCATTGTGGATCCTGTTGGTTTTTCTTTAAAAGGTCTCATTCATTCCTCCGTCTTCCCTCTGTGTTCTCAATACTGCGACACTTTTTGAAGGTCCTCATGTTGTATACCTGAATCCTGCAGTTACTTCCTAACTGATCTGTCTTTAAGTTTTCACTCCTTTTCTCTTCTGTTTTAATACTTATCAATGAATTTTCTTGAAATAATGCTTCTATTATGATTTTGCTGAACAGCATGTAGGAACTTGCCATTACTTTGCCAAGATTTCATATATCTATCATTATTTCTTAACCATCCCAAATGTAATTTGTATTACTTTACAGTCATTGCCTGAGATTTCTTTCCTTAATATTTGAGTAACTCTGAAATGCTTGGCATGATGCTAGAGTTGAGGATACAAAGATAAGCTTGCCATTGCCCTTGGGTATGATAGATATGGACAGTCCATGTGATAGCACTGGTATTAATACAAAGAATGTACAAGCTGCTCCAGGGAATAGAGAAGGGAGCCGCTCAACTACCCTTAGTAACTGGGGAAGCTGGGTCTGCAAGGAGTAGATGTTAACTGATGAAGAGAGAGATTCGAAGGCAGAGGGGCAGGAAGAGGGCATGAGGTGTTAATATTTTACTTCAGCTGAAGTGCTTAAAGACAGTTTGGCTGAACAAGATAAGACTGGAAGGTGTTTGGGGCCAGGTTGCAGAGAACCTTGTGCTTGGCTATGTTTGAAAGTCATTCTGTAAGCAAAGGGGCACTCATAGTTTTTTAAACAAAGGAGTGTTATCAGATTGTGATTTGAAAGATTTGAGAAATTAGAAGTAGGGAGGAGAAGATGTGAAGACCATTTTGAAGTAACCTAGATGATGTTTTGGTTTGTTAGTAGCTCAGTTGTGTCTGACTCTGCGACCCCATGGACTATTGCCCACCAGGCTCCTCTGTCCATGGAATTCTCCAGGCAAGAATACCAGAGTGGGTAGCCGTTCCCTTCTCCAGGGATCTTCCCAACCCAGGGATCGAACCTGGGTCTTCTGCATTACAGGCAAATTCTTTATTGTCTGAGCCATCAGGAATGGGTGAAGAATTAAGCCTGGGGCAAAACATTGGAGCTGAGAGACAGTTGACAGGACTTGGGAAAATTGGACATGGCATTGAGAGTTCTAACTTGAGGTTAGGAAATTTTAATTCTGTAGCAGATAGCACATAGTGGATAGAGGGCACATAGTAGGTACCTGTCAGTGTTTGCTGAATAAATGAGAAATGCAGGAAGAAGAAAAGGGTTGATAGGAAGAAAGTATGTGGATGGGGACCTGAGACTGTGTTTTAAACAAATTCTTAGTACATTTTTACACATTCTTATATACTCTGAAACCACTGAACAGTTTTCTTCCTGAAAATGTGTAAACTTCATTGAAACATGTTTAAAATCCAGTGGGGAGATATAACTTGTATAATAAGTAGCCTGTCTTTAAGAAACTTGAAGGAATTTAGATAGGAATATAAAAGAAAAGAATAGATTGAATGGCCAAATGATAATAGAGACAGTAAATGCACCAGAGATCAGAAGGGGTGAGATCATTTTCTTTCAGCTGGGCCAGGCTTTCTAGGTCAGGAAGTAGCATGAGATAAACTGTTTCCTTTTGTAGTAGCTAGTTGCACATTATTTGTTTAATTCTTAGACTCTAATTTTTTTTTTTTAGGGCAACAATAGTTTCACTGGAAGACTTTGAACAAAGGCTAAATCAAGCCATTGAACGAAATGCATTTTTAGAAAGTGAACTTGATGAAAAGGAATCTTTGTTGGTCTCTGTGCAGAGGTTAAAGGATGAAGCAAGAGGTAAAATTTATAACTTAAAAAATATTTATTACTTACTGTCCCTAAGCCAGAGTGCTAAGCTTGCTTCAGGATCAACTTTTTAAAGCTGTTCATTTGTATGCTTTGGTCAGACACTGTGCCACATACTTTTAGTCTGTTAACTTAATAGCTGTATCATCAACTCTAGGAGGTAGGTATTATTATACCCATTTTATAGGTTAGAAAACCAAGGCACAGTAACTTTGGGTTTTGTCCAAGGTCTTCTAGCTTGTCAGTTGGGATTCAGACCTGGTCTGTTTCCCAAAGTCTTAATCATCACCACTGTGCAGATACTGCTTGGTTTATTTGGATTTTTTCCTTTTTCTTGTACCTAAATAATTTTGTGTTAGGCACGTAATAGCATTATATATGTATGCATATTGCAGTATCAGTTCAGCTCAGTCGTATCCACCTCCTCGCAGCGCCATGGATTGCAGCACTCCAGGCGTCCCTGTCCATCACCAACTCCTGTAGCTTACTCAAACTCATGTCCATTGAGTCGGTGATGCCATCTAACCTTCTCATCCTCTGTCGTCCCCTTCTCCTGCCTTCAGTCTTTCCCAGCATCAGGGTCTTTTCCAGTGAGTCAGTTCTTTGCATCAGGTGGCCAAAGTATTGGAGCTAACATTCCAGTGAATATTCAGGACTGATTTCCTTTAGGATGGACTGGTTGAATCTCCTTGCTGTCCATAGGACTCTCAAGAGTCTTCTCTAACACCACAGTTCAAAAGCATCAATTCTTCGGTGTATATTGCAGTATACATGTGTATAATACATAGAGTGAATATATACTTTTCTTTAAAAATTTTCCTTCCCTCCCTCTTTTTTTCTTTTATGCATTATAAAGAAGAAACTGAAAGTCACTGTTAATCTCTTTATCTTGAGAGAATTCACCAAGAGTTTGGTGTCTTTCCAGTCTTCCTATAGCTATACATAAGCATACCTGTTTGTTTTTTTCCTTTATATAATTGAACCATGTTTTTTTTTTTTTTTTTACTCCTTAATAGGTCCTTTGTTATTGGAAGTTACATTTTTGCTATACATAGTGCTGTAAATAGAGTCCTTGTACATAATATTTGGGGGTATCTTTGATTTTCTTAGACTAGATTCTTAGAAATAGCAAAGAATATAAGTGTCTTTAATGGTTGTAACACATGCTCCTAAATTACTTTTTAGATAAATTGGTACCTTTACTTTGGTAGTGATTGAGAGTCCTCTCAGTCGTCCTCACACTTTACTAGTATTGTGAATAATAAAAATAAATTTAAAAATTATTTAAAAATCCGTTTGAAAATTGATATTATATTGTTTTTATTTATTTATTTATTTATTTTTTTAGCATTAGACTTGTCCAAATATTTCCCACATGATTACTGGCTGGGAAAATGGAATGAAATTAAAAAAAATTTTTGGTTGTGTGGTCTTAGTTCCCCAGCCAGGGATTGAACCCCAGCCCTTGATGGTGAAAGTGAGGAGTCCTAACAACTGGACTACCAGGGAATTCCCAATATCACACTGTTTGGTTTGTTTTTTTAAAGTTTTTAAAATTTTACTTATTGTTTTAAACTTTTTATTTTGGACTGAGGTTTAGCTAAATAACAATGGGATAGTTTCAGATGAACAGCAAAGGGACTCAGCCGTACAATACATATATCCATTTTCCCCCAAACCCGCCTCCCATCCAGGCTGCCACATAACACTGAGCGAAGTTCCATGTACTCTACAGTAGGTTATTGTTGATTATCCTTTTTAAATATAGCAGTGTGTACATGTCCATCTCAAACTTCTTGTCTAATATCACCTTGCTTTTAATTTGTAGTTTTTTGGTTGGTACTTGTGAAAACTTTTTATCTGTTTATTGGGTCTTTTAAAAATTCTTTTTTCAGGAATTCTCTGGCAGTCCAGTGGTTAGGACTCAGGTCTCACTGCTAGGGGCCTAGGTTTAATCCCAGGTCAGGGAACTAAGATCCCACAAACTGTGCAGCCAACAAAAATTTTTTTAATGACTTCCTTTTTTTGGGGGGGGGGGAGCTTTATTCATTTGAAGAACTTCTCATAATTTATATAATGTATAAAATAATAACTTTATTCTAAAATTTACAATTATGGTTAAAAGTAACATAAAATTTATCATCTTAATGATTTTTAAGGGTACAAGTCAGTAATGTTAACTATATTCACATTGTTTTGTAGAGCTCTAGAGTTTTTTCGTCTTGTAGTATTGAAACTCTTTGCCTATTGGACAACAAATCCCCATTTCTCCCTTCCCGAGCCCTGACAACCGCAGTTCTACTTTCTGTTGTTATGTGTGACTACAGTAGTCCCCCCTTATCTGTGGTTTTGCTTTCCACGGTTTCAGTAACCCATGGTCAGCTGCAGTCTGCAAATATTAAGTGGAAAATTCCAGAAATAAGCGATTCCTAACTTTTAAATTGTGCACCGTTCTGAGTAACAGGGTGATGTTTTTTGCTGTCTCGTTCAGTGCATTATCCGCTGGGGGTCTTGGAACATACCCTCCTCAGATAAGGGAGAACTGCTACATTTTAGATGCCTTATATATGTGGAATCATACAGTTAGCAAGTATTCTTGATATTGGTCAGTTGCATTACAGGAAAAGAGAACATTAATTTTGGGTTAAAAATTCAATATTTGAAAACCAGAAAGCAGTTTGCAACTATTTTGACTACTTCCTTTCTAAAACAAAATATTTCATAGGAAAATGAGTAAAAGAATGTCAACCCATTAAAAATGACAAAATTGCTCTTCATTGATCTTGTAATAATCCCCAAACTACATCATTTCAAAATAAATGCAAATAAGTTGGTAAAGAATATTTATATTTGTGTTGTATCTGTTCACTGTGAGTTCTGCTTCAGACTCTGCCTTATTTTTGCATAAAGGCAGAATAATTGTTATAGAATTTTAAAATTCTAAATGACCATTTAGACAATAGGGTTGTCATTTTTATTCCCTTGGAAGTAAAAATTATTAAATATGAAAATCATTTTTGAGAAGTAATTTAGGAAGAATGTCTTGATGGCATCTCAGATGTAACTTTCCTTGATGTATTTGCTCCCTCTAGTGAATATTGCTACCTTTGCAACATTTTACAGATTTAAGGCAAGAACTAGCTGTTCGGGAAAGACAACAGGAAGTAACTAGAAAATCAGCTCCTAGTTCTCCAACGCTGGACTGCGAAAAGATGGATTCTGCTGTCCAAGCATCACTTTCTTTGCCAGCTACCCCTGTTGGCAAAGGAACAGAGAACAGTTTTCCTTCACCGAAAGGTTTGTAATGTCTTTTCTTTCTGAACCTATGGTTGATTATCAACTAAGAGGCTTTGCTGATGAAGCAGGGGTTGCTAAGGTTTAAGCAGTCTTTTTAGTTTAAAGGTTGGTTTAGTGTAGCTCTTTGTGAAACAGAAGGAATTGTTCTCCTAGACCACTCACTCATACATAGGAACCAGTGAAGTGAGAGCTACATTTGAGATAAGAACAGCTTAATAAATTGAAATTTTATTTATTTATTTTTAAATTTTATTATTGTTTAAAATTTTATTTTATTTTTAAACTTTACAATATTGTATTAGTTTTGCCAAATATTGAAATGAATCCGCCACAGGTATACCTGTATTCCCCATCCTGAACCCTCCTCCCTCCCCATACCCTCCCTCTGGGTCGTCCCAGTGCACCAGCCCCAAGCATCCAGTATCGTGCATCGAACCTGGACTGGCGACTCATTTCATACATGATATTATACATGTTTCAATGCCATTCTCCCAAATCTCCCCACCCTCTCCCTCTCCCACAGAAAATTGAAATTTTAAAAAGTTGAAGATCTTAAGGAAATTTGTTTTGATTATAGCAGTAACACATGTTCATGTAGAAAAATATAAAAATATAAACAAGAGAAAAAGAAAATAAAATTATCTGCAATCTTAGTGCTTAAAGTCAACTATTATTAACACTGAATTTTTTTCTATTGTGTGTACTTTTTTGTGTTCATGCCACTTTGTTACAAGTTTGGGGATCATATTTAAATGCAGTTTTATTTCTGGCCCCTGCCACTGAACATATCATGGGAGACTAGAAGCCTTTATACATGAAAAGTGCAGAGACTCATTGAGTTACCATTCAGGCTCATCTAAGTTGGCTTGGATGGGCATGTCCATTCTATGACATGCCTCAGTAGCTGCCATATTCACAGGTGAGATACTATTCATAGGTGAATAGTGCATAAAAATATTCCTTTTGCCATCAGTCAAGGTGTTTTTTAAAATCCAGATAAAGCAAAAAAAAGGATTAAGTAGCCACTAGATAGAATGTTAAGAATGGAACCCTGAAACTCTTGAGATTTATTTAGTTTTTGCAGCTTGCAGATCATATTTCAGCTACTTCCACTACACTGTACTTTCTTCTTACCCTGTTTTAAAATACAGGATTTTATCTTTCAGAATGATATGAAGTAATTTCAGTTAGTACAGTTAGCCCTCCGTATCTCCATATTTGTGCTACCCAATACAGTAGCCACTCAAGTGTGACTATTTAAATTTTTATTAATTTAAATGAATTAAAATTTTAAACTTGAGTTTCTAATTGTGTTGGCCATACTTCAAGTGCTCAGAAGCCCTTGAATAGATAATTCACCCTTTTTTTGTCTTTTTATGAGGGTGAGGTGAGGTAAGGTATGTAAAAGTTCTGTGTAATTTTGTTGCTGATTGCAGCAGTATGTGTGGAGTTTGCTGCTGAGAATACAGAGTAGGCAGTATATAGATTACAGCAGGCATCAGAAGCTGTCACTTTTCAGAATGGCTGCTTGTATATTTGAGGACCTTAGAATTAGTGGCATATGAGAATTAGCATTTAAGATCTTTTTTTTTTTTTAATGTTACTAATTAGAATTATGCAGATAAGTTCTGAAAATTCTTCAGCTAAGCACTAATTGGAATTATCTGGAGCCTCAAGGGGGTGTCACTAGGACACAGAGCTTGCTGTGGCACAGAAGGAAGATATTTCAAGCCTAAGGAAAGAATATTTGTCCAGAGAGACACATTTTTAGATTGGAACTGATGGCATAAACTTTCGCTGGCCTAAAAGCTGCTGTTCCATCGGAAGGAAGTTGGCACACAGACAGTGAGAAGCCGAAGGTTAGAGAAATCAGTGGCAGGATTGAAGAGCTGATCTCTATGAAGTGGTCTGGCTGTAATTGCATTTCATTGATAAAATGCCTGTTTCCAAAAAACATTTAAAACAACTTTCCATAAAAGTACAGATTTAATAATACTGAAAATGTAAAATTCGAGTAGAATAGGAACAAGATCCAGAAATCCCTGCCAAGGAAAGTATAGCACTTTGTATCACATTTGGTACCTGTTAAGTGCCATGTATTACTCAGGATGCAGGGAGGAGGGTGGTTAGACAAAGTTGTGACCTTTGGGACTTCCGTGGCGGTCCAGTGACTGAGACTCTGTGCTTCCACTGCAGAAGTACAGGTTTAATCTCTGGTTGGGGAAGTTTCATGTACTGCATAGTGTGGCCAAAAATAAATAAATGTCACATTGGGAGATATATGTAAGAGAAAGGATGTATATCTGTACCCAGCAAGGTTATAAGCGCTCTTGCAGGCTGATGAAAGAAAAGACAACCCAGTAGGAAAAAGTGCAGAAGATAAAACAGATGACTTCCAAAAAAAGAGATTTAAATGACTCTTGGATTAAGGAGACAAAAGTTAAAGTGACTAACAAGTTGGACGCAAAAAAAAAAAAGATCTCTGATATTATTGCGAGCACTACCATACGGACCATTATATCTACTACTGCGGGCAGGAATCCCTCAGAAGAAATGGAGTGGCCATCATGGTCAACAAAAGAGTTCGAAATGCAGTACTTGGATGTAATCTCAAAAACGACAGAATGATCTCTGTTCGTTTCCAAGGCAAACCATTCAGTATCACAGTAATCCAAGTCTATGCCCCAACCAGTAATGCTGAAGAAGCTGAAGTTGAACGGTTCTATGAAGACCTACAAGACCTTTTAGAACTAACACCCAAAAAAGATGTCCTTTTCATTATAGGGGACTGAAATGCAAAAGTAGGAATTCAAGAAACACCTGGAGTAACAGGCAGATTTGGCCTTGGAATACGGAATGAAGCAGGGCAAAGACTAATAGAGTTTTGCCAAGAAAATGCACTGGTCATAGCAAACACCCTCTTCCAACAACACAAGAGAAGACTCTACACATGGACATCACCAGATGGACAACACCGAAATCAGATTGATTATAGTCTTTGCAGCCAAAGATGGAGAAGCTCTATACAGTCAGCAAAAACAAGACCAGGAACTGACTGTGGCTCCAACCATGAACTCCTTATTGCCAAATTCAGACTTGAATTGAAGAAAGTAGGGAAAACCACTAGACCATTCAGATATGACCTAAACCAAATCCCTTATGATTATACAGTGGAGGTGAGAAATAGATTTAAGGGCCTAGATCTGATAGATAGAGTGCCTGATGAACTATGGAATGAGGTTCGTGACATTGTACAGGAGACAGGGATCAAGACCATCCCCATGGAAAAGAAATGCAAAAAAGCAAAATGGCTGTCTGGGGAGGCCTTACAAATAGCTGTGAAAAGAAGAGAAGCGAAAAGCAAAGGAGAAAAGGAAGGATATAAACATCTGAATACAGAGTTCCAAAGAATAGCAAGGAGAGATAAGAAAGCCTTCTTCAGCGATCAGTGCAAAGAAATAGAGGAAAACAACAGAATGGGAAAGACTAGAGATCTCTTCAAGAAAATCAGAGATACCAAAGGAACATTTCATGCAAAGATGGGCTCGATAAAGGACAGAAATGGTATGGACCTAACAGAAGCAGAAGATAGTAAGAAGAGATGGCAAGAATACACAGAAGAACTGTACAAAAAAGATCTTCACGACCCAGATAATCACGATGGTGTGATCACTGACCTAGAGCCAGACATCCTGGAATGTGAAGTCAAGTGGGCCTTAGAAAGCATCACTATGAACAAAGCTAGTGGAGGTGATGGAATTCCAGTTGAGCTATTCCAAATGCTGAAAGATGATGCTGTGAAAGTGCTGCACTCAATATGCCAGCAAATTTGGAAAACTCGGCAGTGGCCACAGGACTGGAAAAGGTCAGTTTTCATTCCAATCCCAAAGAAAGGCAATGCCAAAGAATGCTCAAACTACCGCACAATTGCACTCATCTCACACGCTAGTAAAGTAATGCTCAAAATTCTCCAAGCCAGGCTTCAGCAATATGTGAACCGTGAATTTCCTGATGTTCAAGCTGGTTTTAGAAAAGGCAGAGGCACCAGAGATCAAGTTGCCAACATCCGCTGGATCATGGAAAAAGCAAGAGAGTTCCAGAAAAATATCTATTTATGCTTTATTGATTATGCCAAAGCCTTTGTGTGGATCACAATAAACTGTGGAAAATTCTGAAAGAGATGGGAATACCAGAGCACCTGACCTGCCTCTTGAGAAATCTGTATGCAGGTCAGGAAGCAACAGTTAGAACTGGACATGGAACAACAGACTGGTTCCAAATAGGGAAAGGAGTACATCAAGGCTGTTATTGTCACCCTGCTTATTTAACTTATATGCAGAATACATCATGAGAAACCTGAACTGGAAGAAACACAAGCTAGAATCAAGATTGCCGGGAGAAATATCAATAACTTCAGATATGCAGATGACACCACCCTTATGGCAGAAAGTGAAGAGGAACTCAAAAGCCTCTTGATGAAAGTGAAAGTGGAGAGTGAAAAAGTTGGCTTAAAGCTCAACATTCAGAAAATGAAGATCATGACATCCGGTCCCATCACTTCATGGGAAATAGATGGGGAAACAGTGGAAACAGTGTCAGACTTTATTTTTCTGGGCTCCAAAATCACTGCAGATGGTGACTGCAGCCATGAAAAAAAAAAGACGCTTACTCCTTGGAAGGAAAGTTATGATCAACCTAGATAGCATATTCAAAAGCAGAGACATTACTTTGCCAACAAAGGTTTGTCTAGTCAAGGCTATGGTTTTTCCAGTGGATATGTATGGATGTGAGAGTTGGACTGTGAGGAAGGCTGAGTGCTGAAGAATTGATGCTTTTGAACTGTGGTGTTGGAGAAGACTCTCGAGAGTCCCTTGGACTGCAAGGTGATCCAACCAGTCCATTCTGAAGGAGATCAGCCCTGGGATTTCTTTGGAAGGAATGATGCTAAAGCTGAAACTCCAGTACTTTCTGCCACCTCATGCGAAGAGTTGACTCATTGGAAAAGACTGATGCTGAGAGGGATTGGGGGCAGGAGGAGAAGGGGACGACAGAGGATGAGATGGCTGGATGGCATCACTGACTCGATGGATGTGAGTCTGAGTGAACTCTGGGAGTTGGTGATGGACAGGGAGGCCTGGCGTGCTGCGATTTGTGGGGTCGCAAAGAGTCGGACACGACTGAGCGTCTGATCTGATCGGACCATATGGACTGCTAATATTGACACAACCTAGAGAGCACTTTAGTAGGATATTAAGGTGAAAACTTGGGCATGTTCTCTGACTCAGCAGTTCTATTTTTAAGAACCTTTTCTCTAGAAATACTTGTCTAGATATTTTAAGGTTATATGTCCATTTAGCATTGTTTATAATAATGAAAAATTGGATATAACCTAAATATCTTTTGGAAAATGGTTAAACGTATTTGTGATATCTCCACTTTATACTATATCCACAGTTTACAATATTATATTGATTTTTCATTGAGTGTATACTGCTTTGTAAACGGAAACAAAACCCAAATGTAAAGGAAGTTGCCAGAGTAATCACTCGCCTTTTACCTTTCTCTAGCTATACCAAATGGTTTTGGTACCAGTCCACTGACTCCTTCAGCTAGGATATCGGCACTGAACATCGTGGGGGATCTCTTACGGAAAGTAGGGGTAAGCATTTCATTATTTATCACTAGGTGTTTCAGCTGCCAAGGTACTGAATTGTTTCTTACCTTGAAGTGAGGGTGAGGTAAAGGCTGTAATTAAGCTTAGAAGCAAGAGCATCCATTGACCACCTGAGACTAGTTCAGATAACACCTCTGGGCTCAGCCTTTCAAGTGCCTCTGCAGGAGGTCGCTGTACTGAACTCCCAAGTCCCTGCTGGGCCTTTGTCATGCTCGCTCTGGGTGTCTCTAAAGCATTGACTCCTCCCACATTCTCTGAAGGCCTGCTGTGTGTCTTATCCCTCCCTCTAATTCTGTTCTGTGCTTTGCCTGCTGTCCTCCTGGTTATCACCTGGCTTTCTCTTCAGAGGACTCTTGCATTGGCTCATGGCATGACTTTTCTGCTCTTGGTCACCACCTTATTGCTGCCTGGCCATCTCCACTCCAGTGCCATCTCCTTGGCTCTAACCTTGGGTTCCAGAACATTTCGGCTTTTGGAATATTAAACCTGGTTTTCTACTTAGTTTTTTACATTGTATAATATCTACTCTTTGACCTTACTGAGAGTAGTAGTTTGTTGTGATTTTTTTTTTTTAAGTCATCTCTTGCTTTCTTTCACTTGGTTCCTACTTATCTATGATCCATAGGTTACTTTCTCTGTCACTCTGGACTCCTGGTCTCTTTGGTCATAGGGGAGACCTGCAGGTTGGATTAGTCGAGCAACTGGACTTCTTTCTTGCATCAAGATCATTGGAAACATTTATGTAACCTGGTAGATATTTAAGCCACTGTAAACTTAGAATTTCTAGTATTAGTTTCCTGGTTTCCTTAGTGACTTATTTCTGTGATCAATAATCTACCCCTGAAACTTCCGGTTCTCCACTGCCCTTTCACTTATTTGTGTGTGTGACTCTGAAGAAAGCGGAAATTATATTCTACTTTATATAAAGAAGAAACGGGAGGCCAAGATATGAGATCCTATGTTTACCTTTTCTGGCTCATAAAATTATTTTCTGACCATCAATAACTGCATTTTAAAGTTGCTGTAACAAGTCGTGCACACATCATTCATACAGCACATAGAATAATCTTCCTTCACTCCTACCATAATCTTTTTTTTAGACCTATTTGTTGTAAAAACTGTGTTGTAATAGTTTAACCTATTTGTTATAACCTATAATTTGAAATAATATACTTGCTTTTCAGTGTCTTATCGACTTTAAGAAAAAAGATAACTCTACTCCTCCTAATTTTTAAATTTTTCTTGGTTATTTTTGTAACTCTATTTAAATAAAGTGTCCGTTCTTGACTCTCCATTAGTAGTGCTGAGAATTAGTCAGCAGCACCTACAGTATTATGCCCACCTGTGTGTTATTTCCTGCAGAATCATAGAGGAGGAGCTAGGCTCTAGGGCCATTTTACTTATAGTACTCAACAGATGCTTTGGGCATTTTATTCTTTACCTGTTACTTTACTCAGAAGCATATTATTAATAGATTTTTTTTCCTGTGTGTGTGTCATAGCTGACATGTATGCCTTTTTAACATTTTTTAAAATTGGCCATCTTTTTATTATTTTCACTGCAAAACAGTTTTTACCAAATCACAATAAAAAGAAAAAAGCTCTTGAAATCCTGTCATTTCAACAGATTAAGCCATTTTCATTTTTAAAAATTGCACTCAGCGTTTGTATGCATATATAACTTGTGTATCAGTGTATCAGATATTTTTGTTCATGGTTCTTAACATTTCTGATTACTTTTTTTTTTTTCACTGTGGAGAGAAGAAACATACACTTTCTTTGCTGTAAGTTGTATCTTCCGGCTTCTTATTCACACCGTTTGCTGAGTGCTCTGATGTGCTTCTAGGGTGGCAGCATGCTGTCATCCTCGGATTTCTCTTCATTATACTCGTAGGTTAGTTCTGCCTACTTATTCCTGGACCTCTGTTGTCATCTTTCTTTTGTTCCCTGTTTTGCTTTAGTACCTCAAGTAATTTATTCATAAATGGTGCATGAAAGTTGAACTCGGAGTCCTTGCATTGTTTACCCGTTCAGCAGACAGTTTGTCTTTTAAGGTGTCATTAGAATTTCTGCCATTCTCCACCGGCCCCTGCATACTTTTATGAATGTGTCATCCCCTGCTTCTTTGTGCTGTTTTGCCACTGACTTCACCTGGAAGCCCCATCCCCCTCTGACATCCTCTTCCACTGAGAAATCAAGGCTGTCTACTTACGCTGTGTTCTCTTCACTTTCCTTCCTTTAGTACTCTCCTCTTACTACTCTGTTCCTCCTTTGTGTCTCAGTGGTGAAAGTATCACATTCCTGCTCACGGCTAATTTTGTCCCTCTGTGCTTTGCATCTCATTGCCTTGTCATCTTTATATCTCCTGTATCTTCAACCTTTTCCTGTATATTTTAATATTTATATGCAGTGTTTATGTATACCATATTACGTAATATAAATATATATATCAGTTCAGTTCAGTTGCTCAGTGGTGTCCGACTCTTTGTGAGCCCATGGACTGCAGCACGCTAGGCCTCCCTGTCCATCACCAACTCCTGGAGCTTGCTCAAACTCATGTCCATCGAGTCAGTGATGCCATCCAGCCATCTCATCCTCTGTTGTCCTCTTCTCCTGCCTTCAATCTTTCCCAGCGTTGGGGTCTTTTCCAGCGAGTCAGTTCTTCGCATCAGGTGACCAAAATATTGGAGCTTCAGCTGTCATTGTTTCCACTGTTTCCCCATCTATTTGCCATGAAGTGATGGCCCCAGATGCTATGATCTTATTTTTTCAAATGTTGAGTTTTAAGCCAGCTTTTTCACTCTCCTCTTTCACTTTCATCAAGAGGCTCTTTAGTTCCTCTTTGCTTTCTGCCATAAGGGTGTTGTCGTCTGGGTATCTGAGGTTATTGATATTTCTCGTGACAATGTTGATTCCAGGTTGTGCTTCATCCTGCCTGGCATTTCACATGATGTACACTGCATATAAGCTAAATAAGCTGGATGACAGTATACAGCCTTGATGTAGTTCTTTGCCAATTTGGAACCAGTCTGTTGTTCCATGTCCAGTTTTAACTGTTACTTCTTGGCCTGCATATAGATTTCTGAGCAGGTAGGTAAGGTGATCTGGTACTCCCATCTCTTTAAATATTCTTCACAGGAGGCTTTGGTGTAGTCAATAAAGCAGAAGTAGATGTTTTTCTGGAACTCTCTTGCTTTTCCTGTGATCCAGCGGATGTTGGCAATTTGATTTCTGTTTCCTCTGTGTAATGTGTAATATGTGCTGGATGAAGCACAAGCTGGAATCAAAATTGCCAGGAGAAATATCAATAACCTCAGATATGCAGAAAGTGAAGAAGAACTAAAAAGCCTCTTAATGAAAGTGAAAGAGGAGCGTGAACAAGCTGGCTGGAAACAGTGTCTGACTTTATTTTTTTGGGCTCCAGAATCACTGCAGATGGTGACTGCAGCCATGAAATTAAAAGACGCTTACTCCTTGGAAGGAAAGTTATGACCAACCTAGACAGCATAGTAAAAAGCAGAGACATTACTTTGTCAACAAAGGTCTGTCTAGTCAAGGCTATGGTTTTTCCAGTAGTCATGTATGGATGTGAGAGTTGGACTATAAAGAAAGCTGAGCACAGAAGAATTGATGCTTCTGAACTGTGGTGTTGGAGAAGACTCTTGAGAGTCCCTTGGACTGCAAGGAGATCCAACCAGTCCATCCTAAAGGAAATCAATCCTGAATATTCATTGGAAGGACTGATGCTGAGTCTGAAGCTCCAATACTTTGGCCACCTAATGCAAAGAACTGACTCACTGGAAAAGACCCTGATGCTGGGAAAGATTGAAGGAGGGAGAAGGGGACGACAGAGGATGAGATGGTTGGATGGCATCACTGACTCAATGGACATGAGTTGGAGTAAACTCTGGGAGTTGGTGATGGACAGGGAGGCCTGGCGTGCTGCGGTTCATGGGGTTGCAAAGAGTTGGACACGATTGAGTGACTGAAGTGAACTGAACTGAATGTGTGATATATAAATGTTAGATATACATACTTTATATCTAATGTTTATATATCTAACATTTATATATTACACATTATACAATTTTTTTAACCTTAAAAGCAAAAATAAAAGCAGTTATTCTTTCCTTCTACCCTGGGTCTCTTTTTAACTTTCAGTTTGTCTCTTTCCTTCCCAGCCAAGCTTTTGAAAGCTCATTTCCGATGTATTTATTGTTAGTATTTGTGACGGCATACTTGCTCCCCAGCTAACCTCGTCTGGGCTCTTGTTTCCTGCTCACTCCGCTCAAATTGCTCATTGATGATCTCAGCACTGTCAAATCCAGTGGATGCTGCTCTGTCCTCATTCTACTTGAAATGTTCAGTACTGACTTTTTTTTGAAATGCCTACTTTCCTCTGCTCTTCTGATGATGTGTCATGTCTGCCTCGCGTCTTCCTGCCCATTCCTCTGTCATCTTGTTGCCCTTTCATCTGCCTGCCCTTTCAGTATTGACTTTACTCAGAGTAGTTCTGACCTTAATTTTCTGATTATCTCCTTCACAGCCATGATTTCATCTCCTACTTGGTGTGGATATTGTTTTAAATCTGATTTCTAGGCTATTGTTTTTGAGTGCCAGGCCCAGTACTTGTATTAGGTTGTCTCACTGATGCCTCAGATACAACTTGTACCTATTATATGATAGATCCTCATCTAATATATGAATGAATGTTTTGAATATAAGAAATTAATGGCTCTCAATTTTTACTGTGTATGTATCTGTTTAATAAGATGTGGAAAAAATGCTTATTTAGAGCTTATCCAACCTCTTTTCCTTCTTTTGGTATTTTACTGAGTCATGGTGCTGTTGTTTTAGGAAAGGAGAAGAGAAGGAAGTTTCAGTCTGTTTTTGTCGCTGTTTCTTAATAGCTCTTATTGAAATTATGGGAGGAGGGTTCTCAGGGTGAAGTATATTAGCTGTGGATTTAATTTACCAGTGCATTCCAAATCCCTTAGTGTCAAGGATAATAGGATTGGAGTGTTTTTTTTTTTGGAGTGTTCTTTGCCCTTTTTTTCCCTCATGGATTATAATCCTCTTCCTTCTCTCTCTCTTTTTGCAAGGAGAGGGGTTTGATTTGGCAAAATGGTTGTGGGAAGGGGGAGTTGGTGATACTTGTGTGTGATGGAAATTGATGAAAAACTTCTCTTCGTGTCATCTGTTGGTTTGTAGAGGCTGCCACTGGCCAGGTGTTGTGGTGACAGGTGCTAAGCAGGCACTCAGTTTAGAGGTAAATGCTAAAGGGCTGGCGTCACTTTCAAATGAATTATTTAATTATAGGCAGAGGGTATAGACGTTTTACAGTGTGCTCTCAGAAGCAGAATAGAATTTAACTTCATATGAGGCGTTGTAAATGCTCTTATCCATTCTGATACACTAGAAACTAACGTGAAGCCCTAAAGAAAGAATTGGCCACTTTAAAAAGTCCTCAGTTGATGTTTCTGCGTTTTTTTGTAACCTTTGCTTCCAAAACATATGCACACACCCAACCAGCCAACTAACAGTCCAGAGGTCAGAGGGAAAACGGTGGATTAGGGCCAAGGGACCTGGGATCCATCTCTATCTACTGTGCCACATTTCTTTTAGTTGTAAGGTGAGAATTATATCTGTATCCCTCAATAATACCGAAGGATAAATATTCTGAGTTCATTAGAAAGGGAGCCAGCGTGAATATCCCCTCTTCCTACTAGAAATTGATAATGGCTTAAAAAGCCATCATTACCAACTGAGAGAATAAAGTTTGAGTCTTGAAATAGAAATGGTTTGAAATGCAGATTTTTATGTGCAGCTACTATTTTGACAACCTAATCATTCCTTCTTCCTTTTTAGGCTTTAGAATCCAAATTAGCAGCTTGCAGGAATTTTGCAAAGGACCAAGCATCACGAAAATCCTATATTTCAGGGAATGTTAACTGTGGGGTGATGAATAGCAATGGCACGAAGTTCTCTCGATCAGGGCACACGTCTTTCTTTGACAAAGGGTAAGTTTTGGAAATTCTACATGTTAATTTTTGGGTTCATGAAGTTACATATTATTGAGTGAGTTTATTGAACTTCAAAAAGATAAACTCAGTTTGATGAATCTACCTGAATCTACCTGAATGAAGTGTTATCATTCAGATCTTTGGGGATGTGAAGTCTGTTACGTCTTCTAGTCCCCATGGAGTCTGTTGCCCTGGGAACCATGACTCTGAAGCTTCTGTCCTGGGAAGCAGACTTGTGAAAGGCAGCCAGGGATTAAAGATGAATGTGATATGGTCCTTGTGTTTTCTCAGGGTGCTTGCAGGATGGTAGACTATCTTGGCAAATATTTGCTAAGAGTAGAAGAGAACATGGTGATCACGTTATGTGTGAACTCTTCAACAAACCTACTGTCTGAAGATTTTAGAGAAAATATAAGACCACTGGATCAAGTACAGTTTAGGACATAAAAAGTTTTGTAGGATGTGAAGATATTTTGGGGGGAATTGAGAATTAAAAAATTGTCGTAAGATTAAAGCAGCAATACATTATTAATACAAAAAAATTTTTGGTGCAGAAAATATATAAAGTAAAAATACGTGTCATCTGTTTTCACACTATTTTTGCATCTTTACAGTTATTCATGTATTCATCTATACAGTTAAGCACGTAAAATCATCTTATGCATCTGCTCTGCTTTTAAAAACTTAGGAGATACCTTAAATACTGCTCGCAACATGCCTATGGTGACTGATACTGCCAGTAGCTTTCCGTGTCAGTATATATTGTTCTGCTTCAATTAAAGGAAAAAAAAAAAGAAAACCACAAAACGCTGCATGGTTATATTGTTGTATGGGTGTGCCTTGGTCTAGGTAACTGGTTAGAGCCTGTGGTCTGGAATGCTGACCTTGTGACTTAAGGTGGCTGGCAGTGGAATTAGCAGCTGAGGCACCAGTGGTCTGTGTCTCTGCTTTGAGTTAGAGGGGCCATAGGTTCTTGTTCTGTGAAAACAATATAGAAATCTTCATAGTTACCTAAAGGAACTTATATTTTCTGCTTTCCTCAGTGACGGTGGTACATTTGTAGAGAACCTGATTTTTTTAAAAATTTATTTTATATTGGACTATGGCCGATTAACAATGTTGTGATAGTTTTAGGTGGACAGCAAAGGGACTGCACCATACATATACATACGTCCATTCTCCCCCAATGGAGAACCTGATTTGATACATAGTCCACTCTGTAAGGAGAAGGCAATGGCACCCCACTCCAGTACTCTTGCCTAGAAAATCCCATGGATGGAGGAGCTTGGTTAAGCTGCAATCCATGGGGTAGCGAAGAGTTGGACACGACTGAGCTACTTCACTTTCACTTTTCACTTTCATGCGTTGGAGAAGGAAATGGCAACCCACTCCAGTGTTCTTGCCTGGAGAATCCCAGGGATGGGGGAGCCTGGTGGGCTGCCGTCTATGGGGTCGCACAGAGTTGGACACAACTGAAGTGACTTAGCAGCAGCAACAACAGCAGCAGCCACTCTGTAAAGCTTTTTGTTGTTCGTCCTTGTGGAGTGGAGTATTCTGGTTTCTCTCTCTCCCTCAAGAATTCTACCTCAAAGTACGTGTGTTTCATTAGGGAACATATTCTCAAATAATATATAAATCAGGGCTTTCTTTATACACATTTCATTAAAAGCCCATTCTAAAATATCAACATATAAATCAGAATTTTATTCTAACCATTGGGGCTCCCCAGTGGTGGTAGGAATAAAATTAATATTCCTTAGGTTTAGGAGTTTCAGGCAACCTTGAGGAGTGCCATTTTTCTACTATAATGGTACGTGTGAAATAAAAAGGTAGATATATTTACATTAGAGGTGGCATTTCCCCAGAACAATACAGGGAAAGTTTAAGGAAGTCTTCATGAGGGTTGGAAGTAGTGCCTAATGATTTTTCCTGGAGCTTATGACTATTTCCAAACAGTAGTTATTTGTCTGTCTGGAATATTTCTTAATGGGCCGTGGGCCCCATGTGATGTGAGAACAGGCAAAACTGTAAATAGATTGGTCCAGCAGATGCCTTTGCAAAAAAATAGTCCTTAGAACAGTCATGACGAAGGAGGCATAATATCATCAGTTCAGGCTCACCATTCTGTCTTCTTACCAGGGCAGTGATTGCCCAGAGAAGAACCCAGTCTAGGCAGATGGCAGAGGATTCAGGGTCACCTGAAACCAGGAGGGGCCCTGGGCACTGTGACAGAGCCCCTGAAGATCCTAGGTGTAGGATAGGCTTTATGTCCTGAACTGAACCTGGAAATATGCTTCTTGATAGAAATAGTTACAGATGGTGTTTAGAATTGTGGAGGACCTGATTAAATAGTACAGATTTTTAATTTTACTCTATTAACAATAAATATTTTTTGTGGACTGGCCTTTTCTTAAGTGTTAGTTTGTGTAGTAGATAGATGGTATATGCACACTCAGATGTGAACCTGTTATTGCTTGAGTTGTGTGTATCTAGTTGCCGTCTTCCTGAGGATAACTCTTGTGTGGATTTTGCAGTGTTCTTCCTTCTTGATCCTTTGCTTTGATTCTGGCTTCTTTCTGGCCTGCCTGGCTTTTTACCTCTGGCCTTCCTTTCTGCTGACCTAGCAACTAGATAAAAACCATGATGGCTTATACCTGCTGCAAAAGGAAGGGGTAAATATCCCCACTCCCAGCTCCATTACTGCATCTGACTGGTTGAAAGAAAAAGTGCCAGTTCTGGTAGAAACGTAGCTTGTAGTTTCAGCGTGAGAAGAAGCTTTTCATTGGAGAAAAAGCTTTGGCTCCACAAGTTGCCTGGCATGCCTCTCACTCCTAAGGAGTCTGTCTGTGGCTCTGTTAACTGTAGTTTTCCTGGTGCTCCTAGGAGCCCACAGAAACGTTGTTTGGGAGAGTTGGTTTGCATGCGTGTGCAAGTATGTGAGTGTACGTGTATGCACTGTACCCTCCTGCCTTCCACAGAATCCTCAGATGGGGTGAGTCTTGACCACATAAACATAAAGCCTTCTTGTTATATATTGCTTTATGGGTTCTGAAAATATTGTGTAAGTTCTGGTTAGTGGAAGGCTTCTTGGAGTCAGGATTTTATCTAGTCTGTGTTCATGTCACCAGTTCCTAAAATGTGGGTCACCGGGCCTGTTTCTCCGTGTTGCTCTGCTTCCTGCAACCTGTACCAGTTGTTCACATCACTCATCCATAAAGACACTAGTTCACAGGTAGCACAGCTACTTGAGTTCCCCCCAAAATGTTCTTTTTCCTCCATAGCTTTTATTTAGTTTCTTATGCCCTAATTTTGTAAGCCAGTGTGATTTCTTTCAGGCTGTGTGTAGGTGAGTGTAGGCTAATTTTAGGGCATAGTGTGAAAATAGTATTGTATTACTGTTTAATGTTTTTTCCTTTTTTTATTAGGCAAGAAAAAGTCATATTTCCCACGTTGTTCATGGGTAACTGCATTTGTTTGCTGTGCTCTTTTATTCTTAATCATGGTGTGTGGTGGAAGACGCATTCACATTAACAAACCGGGTTTACTAACTGCATGGGGCTGACTCTACTTTAACCAGCTTCCAGCCCATGAGTGAACTTTCAAGTTTTTGTTTGGTTTGACTGTGTACATTATTATTAGTTCAGCTGTGCAAACAAAAACGAGCAAATGGTAGTGGTCCTGGGGTGGTTGTGAATGGGCTGATGTACTCCCGTACAGGGTGCTGTAGAGAGGACGCCAGCAGTCTGGGGTGGGGGTCAGGGTCACTGCCAGGCTCTGGGACCACATTTGACTGCCTCCATGGGCCTGGGGTGCTTCCTGTTACCCCGTGTCTTCTGTTTTCTCAGCACGGGTGATAGTGGATTCTTGCTGTGTGGGGCCTCTCCTCTGCTCATGCTTGTGTTCCCCAGGAAAGTGGAGTGGTAGCTGGGGACATGTGTGTAAAATCTACCTTCCTTTTGAGGAACGTATGTTTCAGTCTGCAGGGCCTGGGCTGAGGACTGGAGCTGTGCTGGGCTTCCATTTCTCCTTCTAACTGGATGGACGGGTCTGGAGTTGGCCTGTCTGCTCTCCTGAACTAGCTGTAGCGCCTCTGTTCCTTTTCTCTCCTGCCCTCTCAGGTGAACTGTCCTTACTCTGGCAGATTTAGTCCCCAGGCTTTATCTATATTGTGTTAATTTTATTGTCCTTCTGACCAGCTTCTAAACCCTTCTTTTAGTTCTTCTGTTGCCATTTACAACTGACCTTCATTCCTTGTCTTAGCTGAGTTTTCTATTTTTCAGACTCTTAAACTAGATTTTTATGGTAAGATCATGAAATTTCATAGCTTTTGGAACCCTTTTTACATAGATGATTCCCAGATCTGTATCTCCATCCTTGCCCATTCTTTCTCTCTTTGGTCCTGTGTTGTCCACTGGGACATTTCCCTTCGGCTTTTTTGCTGCTCCCTGAGACCAAATGTGGTGAGTATGGAGGTGTTTCTTCTCTCAGAAACCTTTCCTCATTGCACACTTTGAAGTTCCCTCAAGGGACTTCACCAGACTGAGAATTCTCCCTCTGGGTTCAGCTTCCTTCTGGTCTTTTAGTAACTTCTTGACTCAGAGAGGTCCTAGGGAGGACCCTGCTGGATTGTTGTTCTCTCTTCCACCCAACTTTCAAAGTCAGAATTCCCATTTCCAGCCACACAGGGAAGCTATTTAACTTAGTTTCTTGGTTTCTTTTCATATTTTGGATTGCACTGTGTATTTTTCCTATTAGAGCTGACCTGTATTGGGAGCACCAAGTTGGTTGCGCATGGAGCTTCTCGGACGTCCTTGGGTGGGAGGAGGCTGGGAAAGGATGCTGGCCTGGGTATGCGGAGGCAGGTTGTGGGCCCAGGTCCCCAGTGACAGGCTCACGGGGTGAGCTTGGTGAACAGTGGACCTTCTGTTTTTATTTCCTTGGCAATATAACAGTGGGGATGAACTTGACATTCTTTAAAGGTCCATTGTGCTTGAAAATGCAGAAAGCTCAGTTCTAAACCTACATGTGGAGCCATCCTCAAATTTGCTGCTTTTGCCTGCCCTGTGGAACAGGGGTCAGGTTCTTCTTGGTACCCAGCAGTGCTTCCTTCTGCCAAGTTTTGGGGGCTGTCTCTAGCCATGCCTGCTGCCATGCTCTGACAGGCTGGGAATCTGATGGTCAGTGTTCAGGGCTGAAGCTCTTTGTGAGGCCGTCTAGTTCTCCCTGAGGTTCTAGAAGAGGCAGGCATCGGGGCTCGGGGACCAGGCAGACAAATGACAGACAAATGGCTGCTTCTGCGAGCGCAACAATGGCATATAGAGTCTCTGTCCCCAGAAAAGAGGGACAGGCACTTACTCTTGGGAGGATGGAGAGGGATGATTTCAAGTTTTCAAATGTGATGAAGCTCAAAGATCAGACCTCCCCAGCCCAAAGAGAAGAGAAAATTCTGAATGCATCGCTGAGGTGGGGAGAGAACCCTTGTCAGAGCCCCTCCTATTGCTCTTGCCCTGTGTGGGAGGCTTGATTTCCAATTGGAAATCTACACTCAGGTTAGTTTCTTCAGATGTGAACTGTTTCTTCAGAGTAGTCAAGGGTCATTAGTCCAGTCTCTTTGCATGCCTGTTTCTCCATGAGATTACCCTCACCTCCGCAGTGTATGAAACCGTCATCTTGGTGGTGAATGTGTGTCTGTGTTTTGTTTTGTTTAAGAGAATCTCTGTCCATGAGTCTATATATTCAACTCCCCGGGCCCCTCAGATGACTAGGCCAGTGCGGACAGTGGTGGGCACGTGTGGGGCAGTCGGCCCCTTGCAGTTGGCTGCATCTCCCAGGCTGTGAATGAGACCCATTTCCCTAGGAAGTTTTTCAGTATGGAAGGGCTGCAGTGGCTTCCTGAGAGGGGTTCCAGGCCTTGCACTCACTCCCTCACGCCTTCCTGCGGCTGCACTGCCAGGTGGCTGGGGCGGGGCAGGGTCCTGGCTGTGGGCACTTGTGTGGGCGGGGCTGGTGTCTCCTGAGCCTGCAGAGAAGCCTCCCCATCTGGCTTGCTTGCTGAACCATCTAAAAAAGTTATTTTTCTCCCCCTTATTTAAGATATTCATGTACATTGTAGGAGATTTGGAAAACAAAAAAAGTACAAAGTAGTAGATAAAATTTACCCACAACTCAGAGGGAAGAAAAGTAACTACTGTTAAATTTTCCTTTTATGATATATGTGAGTGTGTGTGTATGAGTGCCCGCATCCTCACACATTCTAGATTTAGCTCTGTGGATAGCAATGTCTAGCTATATAAGGGGTTATAGCCCAGAACGTATGCTGTTAATTTTTTTCTTCATATTGTTGAGCATATCCAGTTCGGTAACCTCCTGCTTTTTCCACCTAGCATTAATTGCATTTGGAATATTTTCCATGCTGTTAAGAACTCTGAAATGTATTTTTAAAGGCTGTGCAATATTTCACTGGTTGTACCCTTCTTCGCTGGTTCCCTACTGGTAGACATTTAACCTGCTCTGTTGGGAAGTGAGTCAGGGCTGCAGCCACCATGGCCAGTGTGATGAGGTTGCCGGGAAGAGAGTCATCCCATTGCTGTGGGACTGTGGGGTGCTCAATGCCGTGCTCTCCTTTGGGCCATCAGGATTCTCCTTGGGGCCAGGAAGAGGAATAGTTGTAGAGAGCAGATGAATTATGCTGTGTGTCGAGTGATTTTAAATGACACTGTCTTTCTCTTCTCCTTCCCTTCTCCACTCTGGTCACTCCCACAGGGCAGTAAACGGCTTTGACCCGGCTCCTCCTCCTCCTGGTCTGGGCTCCTCGCGCCCGTCATCAGCACCGGGTATGCTGCCGCTCAGTGTGTGAGTGCCCGGCCTCCAGCTGGGGGCTCCTGCCCCACTCCAAGCACCAGGACACCCACGCCTCACCCCTCGGTGCCTGGGCACAGCTCATGCCCCTCCGCCCGCCTCCCCACGGCTGGCAGAGGGCAGGCTGCATGCAGTGGCGGCTGCTGGGCCCGGTCCGGCTCCAGGACTCTGCGCGATATCAATACTGGCTATTTTCTCTTCTCGCCGTAGTGCCGTTGGTTTCACATGATTGCACTTTTGTGGGTCACAAGGTGATACATGCGTGTATTACTCGGTCACTGGATGCAGAAGTACCCATTCATCACAGCATCTCCTAGCCCCGCCCTGCTGTACTGATAGGATTTAGTTGTGTTTAGGACATTGCAGATCTTCTAGAAGTTCTTCCCCAAATCAGGTCAACTTGTGGTCTCCTGAGCTCCCAGCCAAGCGTCTCCAGTGCTGATGATCATGTGTTCCCCCCACCCCCCCCAGGTTGGGCCTGTGGCTGGTGAAGAGTCAGGAAGGCCACTGAACTAGGGAGCATTTTCTGCACCTTCTGGTTTTACTTTCTCAGTTACCATTCCATAGACTTGCCTCCCCAAGCAGCCACAAAGGCCCGTCTGAGATAGCAGGAGCTTTGGGGCCTGGGTGCTCTCAGGGCTGGGCCCTGCCGTCTCCTCCTCCACTGCCTCAGACTTGGGGGAGGGGGTGGCGGCCGCCCCCTCGGCAGCTCTCTGGTCCTTCAGTGAAATGACATCTTCAGAGCGCTTTTGTTTTGTCTCCGGAGGGCCTGTCCTGTTGTGTCAGGAAGGGTTGCGTGGCCTGATTCCAGGGGCCGGCTGGCGCCAGCTCCGGGGGGCAGACTGACCATAAGTGGTCCTCCCTGTGCATCCTTTGATTACTCTCATGCTGCATTTACTGTTTACATTTGTTTTATTGTACATAGGTTTGTAAACATTATCGCCTAAGATATTTGTATATAACTTGGGCTTTGTAGCTTTTATTTATTCAGAACTCATATGGCATGTTAAAGACTTAACAATGGTGTCCTACTCCGGGCAGCTGTATAGGGTCATCATGTGGTTAAAAAAAATACTTCCCCTCAAAAAAAATCTTTTAATGTGGAAACAATAAATTTCACAGAAAAAAAAAAAAAAGGATTGAGGTTGCTTTATTGGGTTTCTGCCATCCTGCGAGAGAACAGCTGGAGTGGCAAAGCCAGGTTCCAAGTTCATTTCTCTTCTGACACGGGGCACAGGATGGACAGCAGCCACAGAACCGGGCATAGAAAATTCTTGCGGCTTCATGATGTGTTTAATGTGCTGAGCAGATGTCTTCATGCTGATTTTTATCTTTCTTTTTTTTTAATTGAAGTATGGCCCAATTTTACACAAATTGCAGATATACAGTATTGTGGTTCATGGTTTTTAAAAGTTATATTCCATTAATAGTTACAGTAGAATACAGGCTGTATTCCCTGTGTTGTACAATACGTCCTTGTGGCTAATTTATTCCTCAGGATGACTCTGGTTTCTGCTCTTAGCTGTGATTTCCGGGAGCAGCCTGAGAATGGCCCTGGCCCTGTGCGCACCTCTGGCAGGAAGGGCCTGGACTTTGGAGACGACTTGCTAAGTCCTGGAGTAACTGCAGTGGGTCCAGGAGACTGGTCCTCTTGTTGGACTGCCTTTCACAAAACGTGCTGGTATTCTGGGATCAGAGGTTACTTGGGTCTGGGCTTCTCTCCTCATCCCTTGATAGAACTTGAGGAACAAGTAAACTCGGGGGGTCTGTATGACTGTGTCAGATTCTGAGCTCCGCTTATAACAAAGAGCATAAACAGAATCGTTTTTGTCATTTAAAAACTATATGTAAATGAAAACTAAGTGATTCCGGTTTCTAAGTGAATAAACATTGAGGTGTAGGATACATTAAAATATTTTTCTTCTGTCAGTTCGCCGGCAGGAATAGCTTCTCTGAGTTCCTGGAGATTTTGTCATAAGCTGACCCACAAGAGATGCTCGCTCGTGTGTGTGTGTGTGTGTGTCCGTGCGTGCGTGTGTGCTCTGCCCAGCCCTGCTGGCTGAGTTGAGAACTCCAAGCCTCTCACCGACAGGCAGTCTCCCAGCCTCTCTCCCGGCCATCATGGAAGGGCTGGATGAGGTCAGAGGTGTCAGACTTCTGTCTCTATGCAGGAGCCCCAGATCTAAAGCACGACACACAGAGCTGCTCTAGTTAAAGCGAAGATGAGTTCTGGAGCTTGAATCCTTGTCCCTGGCTCCCCAGCGATGTCTTGGTTCCTCCCCAGCTGTGGACTCCTGGGATCATCTCACCAGACGGCTGTCAGCTGTTACTCAGGCAACGGCTGGGAGTGGGGCCTGTGTGTTGTTCTCTGATGTCACCACTTTTGCTTTGGGTCCAGGAGAGCACAGGCCAGGTCCGTGAAAGCATGGTGGAGTAGGCTGCCTGGCTCACCTTGTGGGGGTGGAGTGGGAACTCCCTTGAAGTTCTGGTTTTGTTACAACTGCAGCACCATTGGCATATGACCCCCTGAGGAAGCTGCTTGATTCCCTGGGCTTCTTTCAGCTTTCCAGGTCTTCCTCCATTTACAGTCGGACAATGTTCTGATAAATCCATTCATTGTAAATTGAAAATGCATTTACTACATCTAACCCCCTGACCATCACAGCTTAGCCCTGTCTACCTTAAACATGCTCAGAACATTTGAATTAGCCTACAATTGGGCAAAATCATCTAATACAAAGCCTGATAATAAAGTGTTGACTGTCGTATAATTGATTGAATACTGTACTGAAAGTGAAAAATGGAACGGTCATGTGGGTGCAGAACGGTTGCCGTCATATCTATCATGTGGCTGACTGGGAATTGCCCTGCCAGTGTTGAGTGAGAGGATAGCACCGTGTATCGCTAGCCTGGGAGAAGATGAAAATCTAAAATTCAAAGTGTGGTTTCTGTTGAGTGTTTGCTTTTGCATCATGGTAGAGTCAAAAAATCTTTAAGTCAGACCATTATAAGTCAGTGACCGTTTGTATCTGGCTCACGATGCTGCTTTGTACATGCTCATAGAGAGCCATTGCTTCCTGGTCTGAAAGATCTGTGTATTTGCCTGTCTACTTTATCTCCTCTGAGTGGGCCCTCCTCCTAGTGCTGCAGGATTGCCTGTGTGTGCCGCTCTCACTGAAACCTCCAGGAATGAGCCCTCCCCCGGGGCTGGTTCCATGTGGTGGTCTCCCCCATGTGGGCGTGGAGGGGCTGAGCTTCCCGGTGGCCAAGGACAGCTTCTTGCCTCCAGGTATTTTCATCTCACTGCTCAATCCCATCCCTTGCTCCTGAAACTTCGCAGTCCTGCTAGGTGCCAGAGCTGGGGTGTGGAGTCACCAGTGAGGTGAGGGAGAGCTATATACTGTGACCCGGGAGCGGGATGAGCTGGTTTTTCCTCAGTTTACAGAAGGGAAAGCAGGCCCAGGGTTTAGGTGACTGGCCTGAGCTCACACAGCTGGTTCATGGGAAAGCCAGGTTTGGAAAGGGGCCCAGTGTCCTTTTCTGCTGTTTACCACTTCATCAGACTGGAGGCTTCGCTGGTCTTGACTTTGACTTGTGTCTCAGGAGGTGAGCTGATTCTGAGTGCTCGTAAATGATGCTCAGGGGGGCAGCAGCAGGAGCACAGTGGCTCATGGCTCATCCATGCGCCTCTTCTCCCTGTGTCAGTTGGTGTTGGCTTTGTTTCTCTCAGAGGCTGCCTTGGAGCTGCCATTAGCATCTTCTGAGAGCCATGGTGGAAGCTGGCACTTGTGGGGAAGGGGACGTGAGGACATGACCTTGGGTGGAGCAGTGGCTTCAGAGACAGCCTGTATCCAGGGAGTATCCAGCTTGGCCGCTGGTGGGAACAGGGCCCGAGGGAGATGGGCCCAGGCTGTCAGTTGTCTGCATTGTTTGCCCAGATGATGCTAAGAAGTCTTTTCTATGTTCTTTAACTTCATGGATTGTTTTTCTCTCTGTATCTGCCTCAAAATTTGAAGCAAATTGAGGGCACTAGCTTGGCCTTTGAAATATAAATGTGTTACTTGATTTTTTTAAAAAAATGAGAGTGGAGGCAGGAGGCATCTTTGTAAGTCATGTTCCTGTGACTTAGAGCATCTTATCTGAAAACTGGTCCCGTGGCTGTTAAAAATATGATACACGGGGATATGTGTGTTAGTCACTTAGTCGTGTCCTACTTTTTGAGACCCATGGACTGTCGCCCACCAGGCTCCTCTGTCCATGGGATTCTCCAGGCAAGAAATACAGTAGCCCTTAAAAATTTTTTTTTATAATTTCATTTTTGGCTGTGCTGGGTCTTTGTTGCTGCTCATGAACTTTTCTCTACTCTTCACTGCGGTGCACGAGCTCTAAGGCGTGCAGGCTGCAGTAGTTGCGGCACGTGGCTCAGTAGTTGAGGCTCCCACACTCTAGAGCGCAGGCTCAGGAGTTGTGGTACATGGGCTTCGTTGCTCTGCAGCATGAGGGATCCTCCCAGATCGGAGATTGAACTTGTGTCTCCTCCATTGGCGGGCAGAGTGTTTACCACCGAGCCACCAGGGAAGCTCCTCCTCTTGATTTTAAGGAGGAAAAGTCTCTAGTAATATTAATGTAACAGGCTTCTTATGTAAGATAAGCCCACATGAAGAGGAGGCCAATTTGAAAACAGGACAAAGCTTACGGTGTTGGTGTTCTGCACGTGGGGTAATACTTTACTTTGCTGCTCGCCTGCACCCACAAGAGTTAATGTTTCCTGTCAGCTCTGAAGTCTTCACCAAGGGAAGCTGAACAGATGTTTCACTTGTTCACTTGTGGGGTGTTTTAAAGTTTGCTGCCCCTGTTAATATAGGGGAGATCCTGCCCGGATCATGGTTTGCAGGTGGAGGCCTGGGATAAGGGTGCTGGGCTGGCAGGCCTGGGCAGGTTTTCTGGCACATGCCTGGATCAGCAGTGATGTCATGTGAGGCTCAGAGCCTGAATTACCCTCTGTAAGTTTTGACTCAATCTAACAACGTGTGATAAGCTGTAACAACTCGTCTGTGGTAGTAAGAACACAGTCAGTCTCAGTAGCACTAATACAAACGTCTGCTGGTGGGGGAATGGAGTGGTTAGGATAACTGCTCAGCTGGACAAGTGATCACGGAGCCACTGACCTGTAAGTCATGCTCATCCATGCATCAATAAGAAAAGGACACAAAATCGATGAACATGCAGTTGCAGCTTTCTGAAACAGAAGTGAAGTGAAAAGATGGGACTAGTTTTACTCTGTGGATTCTAAATTTGCCTGTAAAGTGGCCCAAATTTTTTAAAAATTGAAGTCACGGGACTGATTTTCTTTCACTGAAGACGTGCTAGGAGTTGTGAGATCTGAGTAAGTAGCACAAAGCAGGGGCTCCCTGGACCTGCCAGGTGACTGGGCTGAGGCCTCCTTGGGGAAATTTTGCCACGCAGATGCCCTTAGGTTCCACCCCAGAACTGCCTAGTGAGGAGAGTTCTGTATTTCATAGACGCTGAAGTGCCAGCAATTATAAGACACACCTTTATTTTGTAAAGCAGTAGGAAAAGTGTGCAATTGTAACTATGAAAATGCTTATTATTAAGACTTTGTATTTAAATTTGTTTAGCTGTGCTTTGTTGCTGCATGGGGTTTCTCCAGTTGTGGAGCGTGGGCTTCTCATTGCGGTGGCTTCTCGTTGCAGAGCACGGGCTCTAGAGCTCAGGTTTCAGTAGGGGCTTTGCTGCTCCACAGAATTTGGAATCTTCCTGGATCAGGGATCAAACACATTGTCTCCTACATTGGCAAGCGGATCCTTATCCACTGAGCTGCTGGCAAAGCCCCAAGACTTTGTATTTATTTAAAGAGCCCTTCTAGACTTCTTTATGCAGATTTTCATCATATCACACTTATTTAATTCATGTACAGAAAGGAAAATGTGAGACATACTCCTAGACTTCACATTGTAATTCCAACGTTCTGAATTGTGTCTTGACCCAAGTGGTCCTTGTACATGTTTTCCTGAGCAATGTCGTCCTCTGTGGCATGGTGAGCACTGGCCATGCAGCTCTGCTCTGCTGCTGGCTCCAGAACTTTCTTCTAAGCTGCTGATACTCTTACTACAAGATCTGGTGCTGGGCTTTAATGACCTCACCAGGAGTCAGGCAATGACAACCACATGACAGCTGCCACCTCCTGAAGGTGATTGTGGGGTGCCTGAATTTACACACGTGAGAACAGGAGCATCTCAGCTTCCATATGGTATGGTCCTTGATGGAGGCAGCACTCTGCTCGGATGTCCCAGTCAGATCCAGTGTTTAATAGTCTGATTATGTCACATTACATCTTGAGTAAGCTTCATGACATCCAGTTAGTGGGCATGGAGTCCATTATTGGGCTTCTTTGAAAAAATAAACAGGCCTCACTGCTGTAGTGCATCAAACGTGAGTTTGTAGTCTTGGTTTAAGGCTTGGGGACATGATCATACTTGTACATGTGGTACACAGACGCTGTAATTATGGTAATCATACTTTGTGTGGTACATGAATGTTATAATTACGGTAATCATACTTTGTGCATGTACGTGGATGCTGTAATTACGGTAATCATACTTTCTACATGTAGTACATGGTGCTGTAATTAGGGTTAACATTCTTGGGAAACTGGTATTATCATGTCAATATACTCTTATCGATAAGTTTCGTATTACATTTCTGAAAAGGATTGTATGAGACATTTCACAAGATTTGCTAGATTCCCAAATGACGGGTGGCTACACAAGGAAGCAGACTGCCCGGTTGGTCCTAATGGTGCACAGATGCAGCATTTCAGCAAATGCTCAGAATTTGGGAAAGGGGCCGGGATTGGGAAACCTCTGTGGATGGAGACTCCCCTCAGGCCTGCCTGCCTGAACTAGGGGGTGAGGAGCCATCGTGTCCACTTTCTAGATTCCAACCCATGGACTGTTGTGATTTTTTTTAGGGGTGGGGCAGGAAGTGGTGGTTCCTAGAGTCTGAACTGTGGGCTCTTCCTGTCTTGATAAACATGTCTGTTGTCATAGCAACGTTGGTTTCAGGAGGAAAGGGCCATGAGTTAGTGATACCCAGAACCATAGGGAAGGCTGGTTAAGAATTTGGTTTCCACCTCATTTCATCTTAGTTGAGGTTTCCAGGGAGGGGGAAGGTTGGTGACAGAAGGGATGCTTGTCTTCCTGATGTCAGCATGCCTAGGATAGGCAGCCTGGGAACAGGTGTGTTATTCCTACTAAAGTAAGAGAGTCTTCTAGAGTGTCTGCATTTTAGGCAAGGGCAGACAGAGCATTTAAAGTGTATGTGACCACGTTAAAATCCTAAGAGGGCTCGTCTAGACTGCATTCTACAAAAGGCTAAGGTTTCTCCACACATTCTGGAACCCCTCCTCACATCGGACCATATGCCCATGGCTGGGCGCTGGCCAGCTGCTTTGTCTTTGACATGCCCAGAGCCCAGCTCCCAGCTATAGTTGTGTTTCATGAACAACCTCAGACTATGAAGCAGTGGTTTGTTTAGTGAAGAAAGGTCCCGTCTAGTTGGCGTCTTTGTGGAATCAGGAATTGGAATCTGTTCACGTAGGTCGTGTTTCTCCTGAGCTGGCAAACAGTATGACGTGAACACCAGTTAAACCAGCTAGCAAGGAAGGATTCTTTTTCAGAAAAGCCTCTGAATTCCACAAACCCTTGGACTGAGACACCAAAAGCAAGGGTGAGGACACACATGAGAGACAGTAAGTGCAACTCTCCTTTTCTCCTGTGGTGGTGACGATTTTGAGAAAGGGAACAGTTCAGCCCATTTTTCACATCCTCACAACTGCCAAGCAGCTTCAGTATGTACTTCAGACCACCGGAACGAGCCTAACTTGAGCATATCATAAAAAAGCCCCAGCATGGCCGCGTGACTGTGTTCCCCTAGATTTCTCTCCAGCCCATCCTACCTGGCCCACAGCTGCCCGTGGATCTCACCACCGAATCCTCCCAAAAGCATTTTTAACGTGCATCCTGCCTGAAAATAGCCTGAAACGTCTCAGGCCTCTTGAAATACTCTAATCCAGTAATGGGCTTCATTGATTGGACACTGAAACCGTCCTAGAGACTTCATCCCTCAGTCCTGGACCGCTCATCGGCAAAGCAGGACAGCCGCCAGCCCGCCCAGAGAACTCACCTGTCACCTGACAGTTTCTGGGCGTGCGGTGCCCTCGGAACAAGTGGCCTGGCTATCAGCACGTAAGTCTATGTAGCGTCCAACCAGAACAGAAGGTGAGAAAACAGATTGCACATTCACATGATTATTCTTGTTTATTGAGGTCTGTTTATTCTCCACGGGTGCTTTTTCCTCCAAGTAAACAGAGCAGGCGTAAATATCTATAATGAATAAATTTATTGTCTTACAAAAATCATTGTCTAGAAATATGGGAATACAAGAAAAGATATTTGCAGTCAGGTGTCTGGTGGTCAACAGCCAGTACAATTCATAAAGGGGGAAAAATCAAAGATTCCAAACCCACATGACAAATTCTTCCCAACAGATGTTAAAGCTTTTAACCCAAAAGGTTTGTGTTTTCAAGCACGTTGCAGAGGATCAAGGATTTATAATTAACACTGATTCATTGTCACTGAATGTTTATAATACCACTTTGACTAGAGAGGTACATGATATGAAGCACAGTCAAAACTTAATACATTAAATTGTTACAGAGGCAAATAATATATTTAACATTGTCTTAGTACTGTAGTGTCTAAGGCACTTTCTGTAATGTCAGTTTGATTAACTATCAACCCAAAACAGAATGCTAAATGTTTACTGTAACACTGTCCCGAGGGGGTGGGGAGGGAGAAATGAAAAAGGAGTCATCCACTGGCATGTCAACATTCAGGCGGGTGGCCTCTGTTCCCGAGGTGCTGTCCCTCTCACTGACAGACTTGAACAAGTCTCGGACACAAAACCAATCTTCCCATTTTGGGCTCAAAGCAGCGGCTGAATTTGCAAGGTCAGCATGAGAGCCTGGCTGGCGATGAAGAGTGCCCCCCCTAGCTTCTGCTCTGGGGGGCCTGTGGCTGCGAGGAGCAGGCCATCTAGAAGTCACTGTGATGGCTGCCCCTGGGCCTCGGCTGCATCGTGGCCACTGTCCTGTTGGCACAGAGCAGCTCCGGCTGAAGACAGTTCACGTGAAGAGATGCGGGGACCCCACGACTTGAGGGAGAGGGGCACTGCAACCCCCATGGATGCTGCTTCCCCCAACCCACCCCCCCCCATCTCGCTGAAGCCCCTTTCACAGTTTGCGCACTGAAATAGTGTCAATCATCATCTGAAGGAAATGAGAGCTACAGGTGCAGTTTAGGTTCCATAACGTTCTAAGGGACTTGATGTGGCTGCGGAGGCAGGGGCCACGTGAACACAGAACTAAAGTAGCTGTCTGTACGACAGAGCATGCAGAGCGACGGGGCGGCAACCGCTAGGCGGCCCCATGACCCAGCGACTGGCAGCGGGTCTGCAGTTAGTTTGAAAAAGGGTTCTCTTAACATGTATTATAAAATGGTCTCTTGGTGGATATATGGAAAATAGATGCAATGATGAGGCGATCTGTTTAATATGTGTAGGTTTTGTGTATATATATATATATATAAAAAAAGGGGAGCAATTGTACCTAAATCTGAAGCAGGAGACGTGTGTGTAGGCCATGAGGCCTTAAGACACAATTGATCTCTCAGGAAGGAGTCTCGCAGCTCTCCGGTTCCCCAGATCTGCAGGAGGCCCCAAGGTGGGGGCGCAGGTGACTTCCTGCATATCCCGCAGTATTGCTTCCTCTGGCTTCCTTGGACTTACTCGGACTGCGGCGGCTGTGTCTCGTTGATGTCACTGGTCTTACTTTCTGTGTCGTCGTCCGACAGCTCCAGGGACGCGCCCTCAATGTGCAGCTGGCGCCGGCCTGATCGGCTGGAGGAGAAGCTGATCGGGCCGCCTCGCCTGGAGGGAACAGAAAACAGGTGCACGTGGCCGCCAAGTCATCCACCCACCTGAGGACTCAAACCTCCCCGCCCAGGACACAGCCCCTGGGGTGGTGGGGAAATCAGAAGGGCTCTGTGCTTAGCCACCGCTGCCACCCACTGAGCATCGTCCTGGGGGCCGTGGTGGCTGGCCCCTGCTGTCCCTCCAAGACACAGTGAGGACAGCACCACTGGCTCATCCCTGGCCAGCCGCTCCCCAAAGGGCAGATGGAGAGGAAATGTTGTGTACAGGCTTTGTGGGCCTCCTAAGGTCTCTGCTGGTCTTTTTACAACCTTTATCACTGTCAGCACCACTCTTAGCGTATGAGAGCAGGGCAGACAGGCTCCAGCCCACAAGCCACACCTGTGCTAAGCTGTCCTTCTGGGGAGAAGCCTTGGCTCCCTGTGTCCTGGGGTGCATCAAGTCTGTCGTAGAGAGGCTGCCCCCGCCCACGAGGGACATGGACAGACTCCTGGGCTGGCACGCAAGCCTCAAGCCGTGCATTCGCACAGCCTCTCAGTAAACACAGAGCCAGTGAGTGAGTGGCCTGTTGCTTCCCTGCTCTCCAGCCCACCAATGGTCAGGAGTCCTAAATAGGTACATGCCAAGGAGGACCTGCACACTTGGCCAAGAAAACCACAGTGTCTGGAGCCACTTACCTCAGCCGGTTCTTCAGGGTGCTGACCTCGCGGCTCAGGCCCTCGTTGGCCTCAGTGGCATCATCCAGTTCCCGCTGGAGTTTGCGCCGAGATGCGTTGGCACGTGTAGCTTCTTCCTCTGCTTCCTCCAGCTGCCGCTTGAGCTGCTTCATCCTGGCATTGGCCTTCTCCATCTCGGGGAAGTTAGAGGAACTGAGTCAAACCAAACCGCTGAATCCAAATTCGCATTGCTGTGTCCTCAATGTTTCAGCACAGGCCTCTGCCCCACTGGCCACACGTGTGTGCACACACAAGGGCCCTGCCTGAGGCCTTTTGAACAGCCTGCCATTCTCTGCACAACTGTGTCTACACAGCATATTAGGCTAAAGGAAACTTTTAAACAACTGAAATCCAATTTTCATCCCTGAGTTTTCTACAGAAAAATGACATCTTCACATGAGTGATCTATGGAATTATGAAAGGAAACTGCTATTACCAGCAACACAGTCTCCACCCCCAGGAGATGGTGTGTTCATTTTACACTTCTTTTCAACACGGGCATGTCAATATTCTAAGTACCAAGCCACTCTGGAAAACCAAGTGAGAACTGGGCCTGCCACTAGCCCGCCCAGTCCTGAGCCACAGAAGCTGGCCAACACCGTGCTGGTCCAGTTCACACCCACCCAGAACTGCTCTCGGAGTTGCTAGGCCCTGGGATGGAGAGGGGAGGGTCTGGGCTAGAGGCAGTGGATCCTCAGGTCTCCCAGACGAGCAAGAGCACAGCCCCCCAGGCTGCAGCCAGTACAGAGCTGACGCGCCCTGACACTTAGGAGACAGACACCTGGACACAGACGAGGATGACCACTTGGTCCCAGGTGCAGTGCACTCGCTTTTTCTTCCCTTCCCACTACCTCTTGCATCTGCCCCTCCACCCAGCCAATGTTCAGTTCTGTTCAGTCGCTCAGTCGTGTCCGACTTTGCGACTCCATGAATTGCAGCACGCCAGGCCTCCCTGTCCATCACCAAGTCCTGGAGTTTACTCACGTCCATCGAGTTGGTGATGCCATCCAGCCATCTCATCCTCTGTCGTCCCCTTCTCCTGCCCCTAATCCCTCCCAGCACCAGAGTCTTCCAATGAGTCAACTCTTATGACTACCAACTACAACTTTTCTAGGCATTCAGAAGACAGTGGGTAAAACAGGCAGAAATCTCTACTCATGCAGTGTCCACTCTAGTGAAGGAAACATGGTAATAAGATCAGTTCAGGCCTCCCCACTTCAATCCTTTCTCAAGGCTCTTGCCCACCCCTTCGCAATATGTATTGTGTGGCAGGGCTGTGTCCTAATCACCTCTGTATCCCCAGCACCCAGGAGTGACCAGCAGGAACAAGAAACAGCATGTGTATTGAAACACTAGAAGTAAGAGTTTCAAACAGCTCTTCCTAAGTCAGCGAGTCACATAGTAACATGGCTGGTCTTGTATCTGTGTTCCTGTACAGCATTCAGGGTGGAAGACGTGTTCCCTTTACGTGCCTTCTCTCCTTACCTGTTCTTTATACTGGTCAGCATGGCGGCGTTCATCTTCAACCTGCATGAAGATTTCTTTCAGCTTCTTCTCGGTACGACGGACTAGTTTATTGGCAGCGGCTCTTTCCCTGTGAAAATGATCCACATGTTCATTTTCACAGTTCTTGCAGTAAAAATATTTTAACTCCTTTTCTCTATAAGATGACACATTGGAGTGCTTTCCAGGACCCCTGTATCATCGTGATCAACATAGCCCAGAAACTTCTTCCTTCTGGTCGAACCATGGATTGCCTTTAATGTAGTCTAATGCTGATAGGCAGAACACCTGCATTATTCCCTCACGCATGGGTATTTATCACCTTAGTGATCTTCTGAAGATCAAAGGTCATTTACATCGAGTGTAGAATTTTTGGAAATAAAAACCTTAGTTGGTTACTCTCATCACCTAACATTTTAGCCTGGAAAACAAAACAATTTATTGATTGTTTCAATTTAAAATTACTTCCCACTGACTTGGAGAAGGAAATGGCAACCCACTCCAGTATTCTTGCCTGGAGAATCCCATGGATGGAGGAGCCTGATGGGCTACATGCAGTCCACGTGGTCGCAAACAGTCGGACACGACTGAGTGACCTCACTCACTCCCACTGACTAAGATTCCCTGGAGGAGGGCAAGGGAACCCACTTCAGTATTCTTACCTGAAGAATCCCACAGACACAGGAGCCTGGCAGGCTAGTCCATAGGGTCGCCAAGAGTCTGACATGACTGAAGTGACTGAGCACGTACTTACTAAGATGCTAGAGCAGCTGAACACTGAAACAACTCCCCCCACTTCAGGTAGGAGTTAAGGCACCATGTTCTAGACAGGCCTCCACTGTCCCATGTGAAGGAAGGAGAGTTAACTTACTTGGAGAACTCCACTGAAAACACAAAAGGATCTTTTGTTCCTTCACAAATGTTATGCAAAAATGGATAGGATGGAATCAGCTCAAAGGACCAAGTCATGTCTATTACAACTAACAACAAACAAACCCTCAGCTGTTACATTTGAGAGCAGGGGGACAAAGTTTTGGATGCTAGGCCGGGGAGGACTCTGCGCATAGACCCTGTGTTTTTGGGCCCCCAAGCTCCTCAATAAGAGGGTGAAGTTGAAAGTCTGCTCCAGCTCTGGCCATCTGAGATTCTATTCTAATAGATATGTAAATAAATGCCTGCCAAAAAGCTGCTTTGTGCAATTCCTCATAAATTTCAGAATGAATGGTTTACGTCACCAGAATGCAAACTGTTGAGCAATCCTTTCTTAAAGGAGAAAAAACTTGTCTTTTTTGTTACACTGCATTTCTTCTATGCCAATACACTGTTGCATTTCACGTGATGCCGTGAACTTGGGCTCAGCCTTGGGCAGAGATGTAAACTATGGCACCAGCAAGTCATGGGGCACACACAGCATGATTAGCCCTCAGCTGAGCCTGGGAAGAGCTGACAGGCGAGCCCAGTGCTCCCTGAGGGCTCACACCAGCTTCTCCGGTTATATGTGCCCTTGTGATTCTTCCCCCAGCAACAAAGCTCCCCTAGGACGGGCCATTGGTGTCATCTCTATAAACCTGGACCTGGTCTGTAGCAGAGATACTGTAAAAAACTTTCTTTGGCTTATAGCACTGAAAACCTCTTACTTGGCTTCCTGCTCAAGCTGCTCCTCCAGCTGCCCAATCTTGGCTTCTAGGGCAGAGATGGTGGCCTTGAACTTGGACTTGACAGCGCCTTCCAGCTCCTGCAGCTTGGCCTTCAACTCCTTGTTCTGCCGCTCCAGCTGCTGGCGCGCATTATCGCTCTTCTGGGCAGCGCTGCGCTCGGCCGCCAGCTCAGTGTTCAGCGTGTCCACCTGAAGGGGAGATGGGTCAGTTGTGCAGAGGATGGCACAGTCCCTCCTGGGGTGAGGGGACATGGCAGGCCCACCTGCAGTGTGGTCTTGCGGAAGCGGTCATTGAGCAGCTCCATGTTGCTCTGCTCCTCCTCCAGCTCCTCCTCTAGCTGTGCGATCCGAGCCTCCAGACGCCGCTTCTCATCCAGGAGTGCAGACCTGCGGCCAAGGCGGCGACACTCAGCACAGAGAACTCCCCAGGGCTCCTCCACCCACTGTGCTGCCATTAACATTCTTAATTTTTCTCCTTCCCCTCCTCCCACCCCGGTCTGCCAGGTCCTGTTGGTTTTGCTTCCAAACATGCTGCCCACTTGTCTGCATCCCCAGGCCTGCTACCTGGCCAGGCCCCGCTATCTTGCGCCTGGATTGCTATGCAGCCCTCCAGCTTTGCCCCACAGCCAGTGTCAGCTATAAAAGTACAAAAAGATCCTGGTGTTCCCTAGCTTCTCTAGTGTACCAAGATCTAAAGCCAGCTCCTCACCATGGCACACTAGAAAATGACCACCATGGATCCTTAGGACAGCCATTAAATGGAGAAAGCAACCTCTTAATTGTAAAAAACAAAAAAAACAAAAAAAACCAAAAAAACCCCCCAAAACAGCCATTAAATGGAGAAAGCAACCTCTTAATTGTAAAAAAAAAAAAAACCCAAAAATCTGACTTAATGAAACATACGTTGAGGGAAAGAGACCTAAAGAATGTGAAAGTGAGGCCCTGCACTGCAAGGCTGTGCAGTCCTGTGGAGGCCAGATAGGTTCTGAGGGCCTTTCCTGCACACCTGTGTGGACGTGACTATTGCAGGGAGGTGTGACCTGGCAGGGCTTCAGCCAGTTGGCTGAGGCCCAGCATCTCGTGCTCATCTCTCCAGACTTTGAACAGATAAGCAAACCAACCACTGACTCCCCAATGCCAGATGACCCCTGTAGCTGACTTAGTGCCTTTGAGGACCAGTGAGACACCCACCCCTTCCCACCTGTTCAGGAGACTCACTTGCCGGAGGCGCTATTGGCAATCTCGTCCGCCAGCTCGTCTCTCTCCTGCTCAGCATGTCGGCGGGCTCGCTCGGATGAGGCAAGTTCCTGAGTGAGTTCAGATTGTCATGTAAGCTCTGGCTGCTAAGTTTCCTTAAATGTGAGGTCTGACAGTGCCTGTAGGCTGCTGCCACCTTGCTTGAGGCACCAAGTGTGCCTCAAACTGTAAACAGATTTAAGAAATACACTATTCAACCTCTCTGTTTAGTCAGGTAGAACAATATCAAATGGGACCACTTTGCCCAAGTGAAGCAGTAAGATGGTCCAGCACCATATTAAAAAATGGTCAGTGAGATTACACTGGCTACAGAAACATTAAAATGTATTTATCTGGTCTTAGAGAAATTCCAAGGGCAAATATTTGTTAAGCAAATAAATGAATAAACACAAACCTCCTGCAACTGAAGGATTTCTGCTTCCAGGCTTTTCAGTTTCTTCTCACTCTCTTTGGATTGAGCAAAAATCTCATCCCGGGATGCACGAGCTTCTTCTAATTCACGCTGGTAGTCCTTCATCTGAGCCTAAGCATAAGGAGGAGGAAAGTTTTAGGGTAGTGTTTATTCTTATTTAAACATACCTTTCCCCCCAGATTATAAAATATGAATTTATTATAAACATAAATGTAGAAGTGATGAAAAAACATTCAAGTCAATATCCCTTATGAATATAGATGCAAAAATCCTCAACAAAATAGAAACCAACAAGATCCATCAACACATCCAAGTGGGATTTATCTGAGGAATTCAAGGTTGATTTGACATCCAACACAACTATGTGATCGCTTCAATTGACACAGAAGCAATCTAATACCTTTCAATATAAAAACACTCAATAAACCTTTGACAAAATTCAACATCCATTTATGATAAAAACTCTCCAGAAAGCAGGCACAGAAGAAACATACCTCAACATAATAAAAGCCATATATGATAAACCCACAGCAAACACTACCCTCAATGGTGAAAAATTGAAAGCATTACCCCTAAAGTCAGGAGAACAAGACAAGGATGCCCACTCTCACCACTACTATTCAACATAGTTTTGGAAGTTTTAGCCACAGCAATAAAAGAAGAAAAAGAAATGAATCCAGATTGGAAAAGAAGTAAAACTCACTGTTTGCAGATGATATGCTCCGATACATAGAAAACCCTAAAGACTCCACCAGAAAATTACTAGAGCTAAATCAATGAATATAGTAAAGCTGCAGGATATAAAATTAATACACAGAAATCCCTAGCATTCCTATACACTAACAGTGAGAAAACAAAGAAATTAAGGAAACAATTCCATTTACCATTGCAATGAAAAGAATAAAATACTTAGGAATAAATCTATCAAAAGAAAAGACCTATATATAGAAAACTATAAAACACTGGTGAAAGAAATCAAAGATGACACAAATAGATGGAGAAATATACCATGTTCATCAGTCAGAAGAATCAATATAGTGAAAATGAGTATACTACCCAAAGCAATCTATAGATTCAATGCAATTCCTATCAAGCTACCAATGGTATTTTTCAGAGAACTAGAACAAATAATTTCACAATTTGTATGGAAATACAAAAAAACCTCGAATAGCCAAAGCAATCTTGAGAAAGAAGAATGGAACTGCAAGAATCAACCTGCCTGACTTCAGGCTATACTACAAAGTAACAGTCACCAAGACAGTATGGTACTGGCACAAAGACAGAAATATAGATCAGTGGAACAAAATAGAAAGCCCAGAGATAAATCCATGCACCTATGGACACCATATCTTTGACAAAGGAGGCAACAATATACAATGGAGAAAAGACAATCTCTTTAACAAGTGGTGCTGAGAAAACTGGTCAACCACTTGTAAAAGAATGAAACTAGAACACTTTCTAATACCATACACAAAAATAAAATGGATTAAAGATCTAAATATAAGACCAGAAACTATAAAACTCCTAGAGGAAAACATAGGCAAACCACTCTCTGATGTAAATCATAGCAGGATCCTCTATGACCCACCTCCCAGAGTAATGGAAATAAAAGCAAAAATAAATGGGACCTAATTAAACTTAAAAGCTTTTGCACAACGAAGGAAACTATAAGCAAGGTGGAAAGACAGCCTTCAGAATGGGAGAAAATAATTGCAAATAAAGCAACTGACAATCTCAAAAACATATAAGCAAATCCTGCAGCTCAATTTCAGAAAAATAAGCGACCCAATCAAAAAAATGGGCCAAAGAACTAAACAGACATTTCTTCAAAGACATACAGATGGCTAACAAACACATGAAAAGATGCTCAACATCACTCATTATCAGAGAAATGCAAATCAAAACCACAATGAGGTACCATCTCACACTAGTCAGAATGGCTGCTATCAAAAAGTCTACAAACAATAAATGCTGGAGAGGGTGCGGAGAAAAAGGAACCTTCTTACACTGTTGGTGGGAATACAAACTAGTAGAGTCACTATGGAGAACAGTGTGGAGATTCCTTAAAACACTGGAAATAGAACTGCCATACGACCCAGCAATCCCACTACTGGGCATACAAACTGAGGAAACCAGAATTGCAAAAGCCATGTGTACCCCAATGTTCATCGCAGCACTGTTTACAATAGCCAGGACATGGAAGCAACCTAGGCGTCCATTGGCAGACAAATGGATAAGAAATCTATGGTACATATACACAATGGAATATTACTCAGCTGTTAAGAAGAATGCATTTGAATCAATTCTAATGAGGTGGATGAAACTGGAGCCTACAGAGCGAGTAAGTCATAAAGAAAAACACCAATATATTAACGCATATATATGGAATTTAGAAAAATGGTAATGATGACCCTATATGCGAGACAGCAAAAGAGACACAGACGTAAAGAACAGACTTTTGGACTCTGTGGGAGAAGGTGAGGGTGGGGTAATTTGAGAGAATAGCATTGAAACATGTATATATATATATTTTTTTCATGTATATTATCATATATGAAACAGATCACCAGTCCAAGTTTGATGCATGAAACGGTGCTCGGGGCTGGTGCACTGGGATGACCCTGAGGGATGGGATGGGGAGGGAGGGTCAGGATGGGGAACACATGTACACCCATGGCTGATTCATGTGAATGTATGTCAAAAAACCCACCGCAATATTGTAAAGTAATTAGCCTCCAATTAAATTTCAAAAAAAATTAAAAAAACAAAATAAAAACAATAAGATAAAAACAATAAACTAAAGGCAACTTCCCCAACCCTGATAAAGGGAATCAATGAAATGAAAAACTAATATCATACTTAATGGTCAAAGACTGAATGCTTTTCCCTACAATAAGCAATGAGACAAGGATGTTTTTGCCCTTGCCGTTTCTGTATAACAATGTAATGGAGATGCTAGTCAAAGCATTTAGGCCAAGACAGGGAAATAAAAGATACCCAGATTGAAAAAGAAGAAATAAAACTTAGCTCAATTTGCAGATGAAAATATATAGAAAATCTTAAGGAATCCATTAAAAAAAAGTTACAACTAATAAACAAGTTCAGTGAGGCTGCAGCATACAGGATTAATCAATACAGTTAGTTCTCCATACCTGAACTCCACACCATGGATTCAACCAACAGTGGGTCAAAAATATTCAGGGGAAAAACATTCTCAGAAAATTTCGAAAAGCAAAACTTGAATTTGCCACGTGGGCAACCATTATCTTGTATCAGGTTGTTATGAGTAAACTAGAGTAAACTACAGATGATTTAAAGTATATGAGAAGATGTTCACAGGTTATATGCAAGTAATACAGCATTTTATATCAGGGACTTAAGCATCAGAGGATTTTGGTATCCATGGGGGCGGAGGGGTTGGTCCTAGAACCAGTCCCTCTCGGACACTGAGGGACAACTGTACAAAAATAATTGAAATTCAATACACTAACTGTAGAGACTGTAAATATTAACAAAGCAGCTATACTTAGCATCAAAAGGGTAAAATTTAGCTAATGTATAAGACTTGTATGCCAGAAACTAAAAGCATCATAGAAAAAAATGAAATAGCTCAATGGACTGATAGCCATGTTCATGGACCATGTTCGTGGAAAACTCAAGACCTTCGTGAGGATGGTAATACTCTCCAAATTGATGTACCGAGTCAACGTAAAATAGGAATCCTGGCTGGCTTAGGGGAGGCAGGGGGTAGAAACTGACAAGCTGATCCTAAATGGAATTGCAAGGAGCCCGGAACAGCAGTTATGGAAAAGAAAGTTGGAGAAGTCATACTTCCCAAGTGCAAAACCTGTAAAGCCATGGTAACCAAGACTCTGTGGTCCTGGCAGGACACAGAGATCAAGGAATAGAACTAAGAGTCCAGAAACAGACACAAGTCTGTGGTCAGCTGATTTCTGACAAGAGGGCCAAGAGAATTTCAATGGGGAAAATCTTTTTAACAAATGGTGCTGGGACAATTGAATATCCATATCCCAAAGAATGAAATTGGCTTCATATATCAAACTACATAATAAAAAATGAAGAGGATTTAGAAAGAGCCAGAAGTATAAAACTCGACAGTCATGTCTGACTCTGTGACCCCCTGGACTGCATACAACTCTTAGGAGAAAACACAGGACTAAATCTTCAGGACCCTGGATTAGGTAGTGGCTTCATAAATAGTAAAAACAGAAGAAACAAAAAATAATCTGAACTCCATCAAAACAAAAAACTTTTGCACTGTAAAACAGTACCACTGAGGGAGTGAATAGATAATCCAGAGAATGGAATAAGAGGCAGAATCACCAAGGCCAAAGGAATGGAAATTTTCTAAAGCTTTTGTCTTTCCCTCCAGAGAAGTGTGTCCTTGTACGAGAGAGCCCATCACATCCTGCCAATATAGCAAGTTACTACAGAAATCACTTTGTCACTGTGACAGTGAAAACCAGCATGCCATCTGAGTAGCTAAAGCGATGCTGACTGGACAGAAAGGCGCAGCTGGAGGAGGAGCAACATGGAGCTGCTCAACGACTGCTTCTGCAGACCACGCAGCAGGTGGGCCTGCCGTGTCCCCCTAACCACGGGAGTGGCTCACGGTCCCGGTCGACAAAGTCGACACCACCTACTCTCAGTGGGTGGCTGTGTGTTTAGTTGACCACGAGACGTTATTCAGAGCCCCAAGAGCTTGTCCCTCAATGAGTGCCCACCTGGCAACTCTACCTCACTCAATCCAAATGGGGCCAAGCCCACCCTGTAGATGCTGAGCTATACACCTACCATCTTTATGGCTTATGGTCCCAGCCTACAGCTGAGGATGACAGCAGCCCTGTGCCCTGCAGCAGTGACGTGGCAACGCTGAGCCCACCAGCACGATGGAGGCTGGATGCTGCCCAGAGCCTTCTCTCCAGCATCACTGGCCATGTCGTGCTCAGTGGTCTCAGCAGGGCCCGATGACCCCACCATCACACCCTGATGGCTGGTGGCACTCACCTGGAGTTTGCGGAGCTGCTTGATCACTTCATCCCTTGCTTTGTTAGCTGCCTCGATTTGAGCCTCCAGGTCCTTCAGGTCTATTTCCATTTTCTTCTTCGAGGCAACAGCCAGGGCCCGCTGTTTCCGCTCATCCTCCAGCTCTGCCTCAAGCTCCCGCACCTGACAGGCAGTGTCAGGATACATCAGACCCGGTATCCTCACACAGAGAACAGGCCCATGGGGGCTCGGCTTACTCAGGACGGGGGCTCTCTGCCTCCAAGCAGTAATTATTATTAGCAGCTGAATTTGTACAGAGAAAACTATAAACATCTCCACCTGGTACAAATCATTTCCATTGACCGACTGACCATGGCGAGAGTGTGTAAGGAGGCAGAATCCCTGATCTCAAGCTCCTAGTCCAGGTGATGCAACGAGATTGGAATGCACAAGACAAGCTCCTAGGGAAGCTCCCCACTTGCCCCACAACAGGGACACCCCAGCCCCAGCAGAGGGGCCCACGTGTCAACCACATGGGCAAACAGCTTGGACGCACTCCCTCCAGCCCCAGTTGGCCCTTCAGATGATGGATGCTCCCTGCTAATAAGCTGATTCAGAATTCCCAACTCACAGAAACTCATTTAATGTGTGCTGTTTTAAGTCACTAAGCTTGAGCTAATCTGTTATCTAGCAATAAATGACTAATAAAATGTTAGTGGACCAAAAATAAGAAAGTGTCCCAGATCCAAGACTTGATACCATGAACTCCAAGGGAATGTTAAAGTGACAGTCGCTCAGTCATGTCCGAGACTTTTCAACCCCATGGACTATACAGTCCATGGAATTCTCCAGGCCAGAATACTGGCGTGGGCAGCCTTTCCCCTCTCCAAGGGGTCTTCCCAACCCAGGGATCAAACCCAGGTCTCCCGCATTGCAGGTGGTTTCTTTACCAGCTGAACTATCAGGGAAGCCCTTGGGAATGTTTCACTTTAAAATTTTAAATTAGAAATTTAAATGCACTCAGAAAAGTATATAAATTGTAAGTGCCCAAGCAATGTTTTCAAATAACAAAAATGTAAATACTTAGAGTTTTCCCTTTAGAGTGGTTTAAAGAGGACATGCAATCTGACCTTCAGAATATTCTGAATCACCTTGTCAGGTATGTACTGATTCTTCCCTTTACTGACACTTGTAAGACTCCCAGAACTTGAACCTGACTACATGTCCCTGGACAGCCCACTGGCTTTTAAGTAGTAATGATAATCTGAGAAATAGGAAATAAAACCAATTACATTATATTTTAAAGATAAAGTTATATGACCCAATAAATTTCCTCCAGCTACTATGTTCCAACGCAAATATCACTGGCCAAAAACTGGTCTTTGAGCACAAACAAGGGCCTGTTCTGGGGGCCACACCTCTAAGATCTACCTGTTTAATGAGCAGCCGCTTCTTTTCCTCATTCTGCTCATCCCTGGTCTGCAAGTCTCTCTCAAACTGGGCTTTCATGGCTTGCATGTTGACCTCTAGGCGAAGCTTGGCGTCTTCTGTAGCCTGGAGCTCATCTTCCAGCTCCTCCAGTTGGGTCCTCATTTCCTCCACCTGCTGCTCTAGGGCCCGTTTGGATTTCTCAAGTTCATGAACCTAGACCACAGGAAGAAGCACAGGTATGACCCTTGGAGGGACATGCATGGACAGTAGTTCCTGTTATATAGCCAACCCCCCAGGCATCCCCCCACCCTGACCCGGCCGCTGCACTAGTCATCTCAGAGTGCACCATCTGAATGATAGGCCTGGCATCATGCACGTGTGCTCTACCATGGATCATGCAGCTGAGAGATCTCTAAAAGCTGATGATCAAAGAAGAGCATGGTGTCAGGGCAATGGCCTGTTGATTGGCCACTGGCCTGCGGTCTCACAGCAGCTCCCTCTTGCTGTGGTGAAGATCATTTGTGTTGGAAATGCACATGTGCAGATTTTTAAATATGAAGGTGTGTGAATCCTAGGAAGCAGGACAGTACGATAGAGGTCTGACCTTTCTCTGGACAGAGATCCCCACCATGCACACATGTACTAAGTTCTCTGTGCCCAGCACTAGCTGGGCGCTCCCCGTCATGTTCCCTTTGATCTCAGAGATGACCCCCAGGCAGGCATGTGCAGGCACTATTATTATGTGTCCCTTTGGGCTTCATGGCCATGTTGGTTCTCCTGAGGACAGAAGACGCCTTAGGACGTGAGGAGGCCTGTGTCTCTTGGTGCCTGGCACTTCACAGGCACAGAGGAAATGTTTTTGCAAAGAATGTGTGACTATCGTTTATTCTAGAGAAAACCAATAAGGAACAAGAAGATGGACTCAGTGCTGGAATTTTCTCTTTGCACTTTACTATGTAATCCTGGCCATTTCTATGCTAGGGGGCTCTTGTCCACTGGGCTGTAGAAGATTCAACAGGAAGGGCAGTCCCACACCCTCACTGTATGGCCAGACAGCCCATGTCCCAGGAAAATGAGATTTTATTTTTAGAGAGGACTGTGTTTTTCAGAGCACATCTGTAGCAGCTTCATGAAATAGCTAAGTATCATGTCCATTGGACACAAGAGGAAATGTGGAGAGGCTGAATGGAGCTGGGGGAGAGTCAAACCCTGAACCTGTTCTGACCCCCAGGCCTGGGTCCCCATCGCCCTCCTCAAACCTTCGACACTAAGGGAGGGATACAGGGTGAACAAACATCAGGGCAGCGTCGGGGAAGGCGTGTGCAGCTGGGGGATAAGGGGTTCCCCTGGCTCCTCTCCAGGTTTCCCACTGTGTGCAGGAGACAGACCCCACTGCCCTCAATCTGAGGCAACTTCTGATACTTGGGTTTGATAACCACCCATGACCCAGGGACAAAGAAACACTCCATTCACAGGGCCCCCGTGAGGATACAGGTTACGGTGGGAAGGGTCCGTGGAAACCACGTGAACGCCCTGCCTGGCTTTGGCGCAGGTAACTGGCAACAGACAGGAGAAAACCTGACAGCTCATCCCGGGGGACGCTGACGTGATGGGCTGAGACCACCTCGTCCATGTCGCTCTGGGCTGGCCCTTCCCAGAGCTGCTGCCCCCCAACAGCCTGGGCCCTGGCACTCACATTCTTGCCCACATCGTCCTTGGAGCTCATGAGGTCCTCCATGTCCGCCCGCAGCTGCTTATTCTGTCGCTCAGCCTCCTCCCTGGCCTCCAGGGCCTCCTCCAGGGCGCGGGCCAGGGACAGGGCTTTGGTCTCCTTCTCTCGGGCCTCTGCCTCTGCCCGGTCGCGCTCTTCTGCGTAGCGGGCAGAGATGTTCTTCTCTTCCGCTAACAGCTACACGGGATGGTGTCAGGAAACAGTAAAGATCAATGTTGGACTTCTCTCATTTGCTGCATGTCTGATTTATAGCGGAGAATACCACTAGATCATGGGTGTTCTCCTATTTCCTCCTTTATACTGAACTTTTTCCAGTTTTGCTACAAATACATCTTGTTTTAAATAAGGGATTATTTTAAACCCAAATGATCAAAGTGAGGGCTGTGCTAGGAGGAAACGTGGGGTGCTGGCCCTGGAGCCTGGGGTTGGGAGTGTGGGCCCCACCTGATCAAACTTCTTCTGCTTCTTCTCCAAGTTGGAGACGATCTGGCGCTGGTGGTCCAGGTCTACCAGCAGGTCATCCAGCTCCTGCTGCAGGCGGGTCTTGGTCTTCTCCAGCTTGTCATAGGCCAGGGCCTTCTCCTCCAGGCGCTGGCTCAGCACCTCCACATCCTTAAGGAGCTTCTTCTTGGCTTCTTCCAAATTTTCAATTGTCCCCAGGTCATCATCTACTTTCTTCTTGGTATCCGTCAACTAAAAGAGAAAAGATCAACATTAAAGAACTCACCTGAATTACACATTTGAGGAAAAAAGGTAAAACTTGTTTTCATTATCTTGTGAGAAGAAATAAAACAAGTCAATACTTTGTGACTCTGAGCAAATGAATCTTAGACCATAAACTTCTTCACTAACCATCTACACACAATGAATGGACTGGAACCTTACATCTCCCAGCATTGTAACCAGCATAGGGTCAGTGTGTGATGAGGTTGAAGAAAATACACTTAAGGGGTTTCACTTAGGACAAGGCCCACTTAACTGTCCCAAATGGAGCTGGAACCACCCAGCAGGACAGGGACATGACCCACGTGGAGGCCCACAGTCCCCATGGCCTCGCGCACCTGGGCCTGCAGGGCCTGCAGCTGCTTCTCCAGGCTCCTCCTGGCCTCCTCCTCTTCCTCCTGCTGCTCCTGGAGGCTGCTCCTCTCCTCCTCCAGCTGCCGGATCCGACTGCTCAGGTTCAGTTTCTGGCGCGTCTCCTCCTGAAGAAGCTCCTGTTCATTTTGATAGAAGGTCAGTACTCAGGTTATAGTCATTACCCAAACCACCATGTCCTTGTTAAAAATACGGAGTGTGAGGAATACCCAGTGATAACAACAAGTGATTTTAAAACACATGATCATTTAAACAGCGCCCTTAATACAAGAGTGCTTTAAACTTGTTCACTGGAGAATACCCTGGTGGTCCAGTAGGTTAGGACTCTGAGCTTTGTCACTGTCCAGGGCATGGGTTCAATCCCTGGTTGGGGAACTAAGATCCCCAAAACCAAGTGGTGGCCAAAAAAACACCACCACAAAATCAATCCTGTCCCCAAGCAATGGCAACACCACCCCCAGGGGCCAGGGCCAGGGACCTGCAAGCTTCCCTTTCCCACATCCTTCATCACTTCATGAATCCCTTTCTGCTGCTCTCAGGTCAGCGGAATGGGTCAAAAACCGTAAGAAAACCATCTCATTCAACACGGCCAGCAATGCAAGAGCATACAACAGGACCACCGCCTGGTGAACCACACCCCAGGCAGCGCCCAGGTGGCTGGCCAGAGCCCCATCCCAGGCGCCCACACAACCTACAGACAAGGAAACACGGGCTCTAGGGGAGGGCTCTTCAAGGCTTGTGGTACAAGATGGTTGAAAATAAAAGTAAAACAGGAAATCAGAAAGAGGTGATAAGAGGCCAGTTCTGGGATGAGCGTGTTTCACCAGCTCACAGATGATAGAAACAGGAGAGTTATGATGAAAACCCTTCCCACCCCCAGAATACCTGTGTGTCTTGGAGCTGAGACTCCAGACCAGCTGCATCCTTAGCAAATTTAATACCCTTCTTCTCTGCTTCTTCTAGAAGAGTTGAGACATTATCCAATTCATTCTGCAAGGAGGAATAAAAGATCAGACTCCCTTCAACAGTGGTCAGATAGAAAAGAGTGGTGATTCTGTTATGGAAAAACTGCATCTTTTTGACCAACCCAATAGTGTCCACAATCACGTGAGCAAAGGGACGGCACATGGAAAATGCAGCAGTCTTGGCCACAGAGGGTGGGGAAGGCTCTGGGCTGCCTGTCTGCAGCTCTACCCGAGAACTGCCAGCTGAGTCCCAGAAGCAGTCGAGCTAGTCACGTCCTCATCTACCAGACTCATCTGGGGGTGATGTGAGCTTTAAGTGGGAGAACCAACACAAGGAGCCTAATGTGTGCTGGGGGCTGCCTGTGTGCCCCTGAATGTCAGTCCCTGCCCGACACTGAGGGTGACGTCTGGGAATGGTTTACCAGGCCTACCTGTAACTTATTGGCTTTCTCAGCCAGCTCCACCCTGAGTCTGTCTCCCTCTGAGACCTTGGCGTGGAGCTCCTGGACCTGGGCGTCCAGCTTCTTCCTCTTGTGCTCGGACTCAGCCTTGACCTGCTGCAGCACCTTGACCTCGCACGCCAGCTCCTTGTTGTCTGTCTCCAGGCCCTGCTTGTTCTTTTCCAGATTTGCTTTGAACTAGGAGAGGGGAAGAAAAACAGTTCACTAGCAGTTTTATAATGAAGGCCACAGAGGGCGCTGCTCTGGTATCTGGAGAACTGTGCTGGCACTGGGTGAGCCTGCAGTCCACCTCTGTTGAATGAATGAATGCAAACACTTGTTCTGAGTGTGGAGATGTCTGCTGCAGGAACATACCACTCAGGACAGCAGATACAGATACGGGGGAGGGTGGGGGGGCCTTCTGGAAGCCAGCACGAGACCCGGAAGCGGGAACAACGAACAAAGGCGCCCTGTGTGGTGCCTGGGACAGATCAGAGGTGGGGGATGGGGGTGGGGGAGGCACCAGGTGAGCGAGGGCAGGACACCAACTGTTCAAGGTTTTGCACTGAGTCATCAGGAGGAAGCAGGTGTCAGTGAGGAGACACCGAGAGGACCAGGACTGGAGACCAGAGCTGACCCACCCAGCTCAGGGGTGTGTGGCTCTCCCAGGCCAGCAGCGTGCTTTCAGAGCCCAGCCGCTGCCATGCCCCGTGGCCCCCTACCCTCTTGGCCTGCTCCAGCTGCTCCGACAGCTCCTCCAAGGCGGTCGCATGCCTCTGCCTCATGTCCTGGATCTGAGCCTCGTGGCTCTTCGTTTCCTCCTCGAGAGCCTTCTTCAGCTCCGCCACTTCTTGTTCTCGTTTTGTACTACAGACATTAAATTAGCTCAGAGTTAGTCGAATGATTAAATTACAGTTCTGCTTTTGTCCGAAATATGAGTGGGTTCCTCTGGCTATCTCACATGATGTTCTCCAGCAGGCTGGCACGTCCATCACCATGAGCAGCTTTCTCTAGAAACGGGGCTTTCTGGTCACCGCCCCCCCCACCATGTGCCCTGGGTCGTCCACCCGCACACCTGTGCTCCTGCCACAGGCTGGATGGATTCTGACCACCGAGGTGTGGTTACTGCTCCACCTGCCGTTGTCTCCAGGAGGGAGAGGACATGCCCCACCCCCGCTCACCGCAGTTCCTGCTGGGCCGCCGTGGTGTCCAGCGTGTCCTCCAGCTCCGTCTTGAGTGCCTCCAGCTCCTCACTCAAGTCCCTCTTCTGCTTCTCTGCTTTGTTCCGCGAGGCCTTCTCAGATTCAAAGTCCTCCTGCAGCTCGGCGATCTGGGCCTGCAGCTCTCGCACGGCTTTTAGTGCGTTGTTCTTGTGTAGCGTCTCGTCGTCACCCCTGCGCAGGACACCCGGGCACAGGAGGCACTCAGAGCCAGCGCCCGGGGACTCCTCCCATGGGGCCCCATCACACACCCCTCCACCCTCAGACATGGCCCGGGCAGGGGTGGCTGCACCCACGAGCGGCTCGGGCCCAGAGCTGCTATCGGGATGGGGCTCAGGCCCTGTCCAAAGGGCTCACGGGCACGAAAAGGTAGGACCTTCTAACTTTAATGATTATTTAAAAATTCCCTCAAGCAAAATGTTCCTCTAATTAAGCAGAGCCACCACCTTCATTCCTTCCACCCTATGCTTCTCGTTCCTCTGGTGCACCTTTCTGCTCACATGCGGGGTTCAGTGTAGGTGGAGTTCTGACTGGGGGAGGTGGGATGCTGATGCATTATGGGGGTGGAGAACTGTAGTTCTGGGTTCTAAGCAGTCACCTGCTAAGGGGCCAGAGACCAACAGCAATTGCAGAGGAGAATTTCTAAGATTTTCCTGATCATAATAAATTATAAACAGCCAAATATTAATAGTTATCTTGATAAAGAAATGAAGTATCAGGTATAACTATACTTATACTATATGACTTCCATTCTATAACTGAATGTTTAAGGACTGAACACCAACCTATGCTAGATGCAGGAGGGAGGGCTTTAATTCCTGAAAAGTGATTTCCTCGAAACTGTACAAAAACCAGAATATTTGATATGGTTAAAACCATTTGATCTGGTGTAGATTTCCAAGGATTTCATGATATGACTCATGATTTTTGAATATAAATACCAAGAAAGGCTGGTGAGCTTTTCTGGCTGCCTTGACACAAAGGCTCCCAAGTTCCCCAGGTCCTTATGTCACCCTAACCACCAGGAAGCCACGTGTCTAGTGCACACCTGGCCAGGGCGCCCTGCAGCTCCTCCTCTTTCTTGGCCACCTGGATCTTAAGCTCGTCAATCTGCGCCTGGAGCTCGGCGATCTGGTCTTGCAGGTCCGTGGTCTCCCCGTCCAGTTTCCTTTTGGCCTTCTCCAGCTCCTGGCGCGTCTTCTCCTCCTTCTTTAAGCGCTCTTAGGGCAAGATACAAGAAGCTCTTCAACACACTGAACATCACTCCATAGGGACACATTCAAAACACAGACTGGTTAGAGTCGAAAACAAGCCACTGTATTCTAAAGCCTGTTGCTGCCTTAGTATCACCTGCGGGTAAGAATGGTTTATGGGAAGAATCTCATGCTGAGAATGAGGACAACAAAATCCCAAATATTTTCTAGAAACCACTTATTTCCTCCGGTTATAAAAGATCTGGGGACAGCAGGGTGATTGGAGCTACACTCTTGCTCCCTCAGACACCTGTGTGCAGCTGCTGGTCAAAGGGAGGGTTTTCTGTGCTCCTAACTTCCACCCTGATGTTTCTTTTGCGTAAGGCAATGATTTGGATTTTGCAAAAAATTCTAGCATTTCCTGACATGACTTGGGCCATCAGAGTGAGACACTGCCAGCCTCCACATACTCTCCTGTCTCTGCCATTCCTGTGTCAGCAGTTGTCCCTTTGTGAAGTGAGAACCAGGCACCTTAACATAGCGTTTAAATACATCCAAGTTCAACAGCCTGCGTGGCTCCAACGTGACTTAGATCCCAACTGTGCCCACCAAAGGGCAGTGTGTATTACCACAGAAACTGACTTTAAAAAATCAAAGTTTAAAGATAATTTAGTGCCTTTCCATCATAAATATTAGTATTTGGTGACTAGGCAAAGGACAGTCCCATTTAAGAGGCCTAGTCTAGCAAACCCAAACTGATGAGCAATCCTCATGTACATTTACTATTACGGCATGTTCTGATGTAAGTTATCTGGGCTTCCCTGATAGCTCAGCTGGTGAAGAATCCATCTGCAATGCAGGAGACCCCAATGTGATTCCTGTGTCGGGAAGATACGGAGAAGGGATAGGCTACCCACTCTAGTATTCTTGGGGTTCCCTGGTGGCTCCACTGGTAAAGAATCCACCCACAGTGTGGGAGACCTGGGTTTGATCCCTGGGTTGGGAAGATGCCCGGGAAAAGGGAAAGGCTGCCAATTCCAGTATTCTGGCCTGGAGAATTCCATGGGCAGTATAGTCCATGGGGTCGCAGAGTCAGACACCACTGAGCAACTTTCAATTCACTGATATAAGTAAAATCTTAAAGGCTAACATGTCATAGTCCTACAATTTCTCTAACCCCCAAACACTAACCTTCTAAATCCGAGATCATTACTTCTTGCTTATTCCTGATTTTGGCCAAGTTTTTTGCCTTTTCTTCCTCTTCAGCCAGCTGAGAGGAACATTCTGCAATGCGATCTTCCATGAGTTTCTTTTCCTGAACAAGAAAAACAGCTTCAGAAAAGGCATTCGAAACGACAATTGGATTTGACTGTTACTTAGGAAACAAGTATTACTAATATGGCACTATGTCCCCCAGCAGACTGTATATTCCAAAAAAGGGCAGAAAAGGAAGGACCACTTGTTGTGGGACAACCCCCGGAGCTCAGCCTGCAGAGCCCCGCAGCCAGTGCTCGATCAGTGACCACAGAGAGGGGATCAAGGTGAGGGATCCATGTGCAGGTTAAACCATCTCAGCGATTACAAGGCTGTCTGGTGAATTTAGAAAGTGAAATAGTTTCTGCCTTTAGACATCTATAGTCTGTGTAGTACAGACTATAAATCCAGAGAGACTTAAGAGAGAAAACTGAGTAAATGAAATCCCAAGATTTCCTGAAAGTGTTGACATTAAGTATTTCCCATATTCTCAGATCAGCTCTTCAATGGAAATACTCCCTTACTTTGATAAACTTGGAGTTCTGGTCCTCCAGAAGCAGAATCTCTTCTTCCATCTTCTTGATCTTGGCCTCCGCCGTCACCTTCTCCAGCTGCAGCTTCTGGCGAGCCCCCTCCTCCTCATCTAGCTGCTCCTCCAGGTCCTGGTAAAGGAGCCATGTGGTCAGTCTCCCTGCTTCCTCCACGAGACTCCGTACACACCAACCATCAAGGAGTTCAGGTCACAACAAAATACCAAGTTTTGATTTTCAAAATAGCAGGGATATTTTTTAAAATGTAAAATGTAATTATGTGAAACAGACACTTGTATGCACTATAGGTTAAGTACAAAGTGGATCAATCCTTCTAGAAGCCAGCATGGGAAAAACAGCTGCTCTGAAAAAGAGCATTTCTTTTAAAAGGCAATTTCAGGAAAAGTCATATGTGACTTTTTAAAAAACCTGTAGCAAAGTGTTATTTATCATATCGAGGAGCTATAAACATACTTAAAGTCTTGGTAATTAAAAGTGGGTATATTTGTAAAATGGAATAACATATAGTAATTACAACTCATATTTTAGAATAGTTAACACAGGACACATACTTACCTCATTGATCAGAGATGTATTTATATGTATTTGGGGCCACAAATGTTAGTTTATGCAAAAATCACTGTCAGTAATGTGTTGATTTATTCTACTATGTATGTCCGGCCGATAGAGAAGAGAAAGAGAACTCAGAAACAACAGAAACAGTACAAGTGGTTGAAGAAGGGCTGCCTCAGGTCACGCCAGGTTCACAGCGTGAATGCATCACCAAACTGGGTGGGATTCCAGCATTTACGCACAGTTTTACTGCAATGGCTTCTCTTTATTTCATACTTTACCTTAGTGTAGCTAATAAACATGTGTATCAACAGGATTCGACATAATTGCTGAAGTTTATCACAACTGGTTTTGGAATGAAACCTTTGCACTAGATTAACTACTGGGAAAAACTTCAAGCGCACAGTAAGTTGACAGTAGCATGGTGAACTTGACACAGAGGCGTCAGCCCACACTGAGTGAAGTAATACCACGGAAATGAGCACACACTCGTCAACAAAGGGAACATGGAAACTGTCGACAATACCACCAGAATGCACCACTGTTGGTGAATATTATTCTAGGGCTTCTGCACAGTCCCGTATAAAATCATATGTAAAGTTTGTAAGTTATATATAAATACTTTTAGTTAGAGCTTATTGTATATATTCTTTTACAACTCTATTATGTTATTAATACCCGTAAAAATAAACATCTTTTTAATTTAAAACTGTATATTACCATAGTTTAAGAATCCCCCGTTGTTAGATAGTAAGTAGGCTTCCATTGATTTGTGGTTAGAATAAAGTCCTAGAACTAGAATTGCTGGATTAATGTGTACTGTTTACAGTTTTTGTGTTACTCTGCCAACCTACTAGAGGATGCTTGAAAGCTGTCTGTGTTGAAGAGTGGAGAGAGTCTGGATAAATTACCATACTGGGTATTTGTCAAGGAAACAATACGGTCTCTTTCATGGCTTTGAGAAATGTCTGAATTGTTTGTGCTTTGCAAAGATAACCTAAGTGATGGGAAAAAATTAAGGGAGAGACCTAGCAGAAAGCAAGTCTGGCCCTAGACCCATGAAAAGTGGTGTTAGATATAGAAACACTGACGCTCAAGGCCATACTGGATAGGCTGGGGTGAGGTTCAAGGAGAAAAAGCAGCGGGTGAGCTGCAGGGTACAGGCACAGTTACTGCTGTCTCTATCAGTCGTCTGGGTATTCAGTCAGAGAGAGCGCTGTGCTTCATGTGAGGGCAGCTCCATCTCCATAAGTAGCTACCAGGGACTTCCCTGATGGTCCACTGGCTAAGACTCCACACTCCCAATTCAGGGGGCCTGGGTTCAATCCTGGGGGCAGGGAACCAGATCCTGCACGCCACAACTGAGACCTAGCGCAGCCAAGTAAATAAATAAAGCAGTTACCACAAAGGCGGCTTTGTGGCTTATTCTGGTTCCTGGCCACCTCCTGCATCAGCACTGAGCATTTCTTATGACCAAACCACCTCGCAGGTGCCTCACTAATGACTGCAGTGAGCAGTAGAATTAATTGTATTAATGGTAATACAAAGGAAAAGGTCAGCCTCAGCCCCCACACACCCTGGCATGTTTCTCCTCTGAATCACTCTGCATCCTATAAGGTGTTAATAAGAACATACGGAAAAAAAACACAAAAAACAGTCCCATTCAAAAGAACAAATCTATGTTTGAAGGAACCCAGTACGTGTGTGATTCGAATGCTGGTCATCTTTTAAGGGTGGGGACTCACCACTTAGGCTCCTCTTGCTCCTCAGTGAACACGAGAATCCAAACCCACAACATCTATTCACTCAACAGATACACTTGGAAAACCCAGACCGGAATCCTATGAGAACGGCCACCGATACCTGAATGTGTGCTTGCATTTTCTTCTTTTCATTTTGGAGGATTTGGTTTCTTTCTTCTTCTTCTTCTACCCTAGACTCCAAGTCATGGAGAATCTCTTCTAATTCCTGCTTCTTAGCGGCAAGTCTGGCCCTCATCTCCTCTGCTTCGGCAAAGAGCTCGGTCTCCGCCTGCAGCTGCTCTGCCAGGATATTCTTCTCCTCCAGCAGCTGCAATCACAACAAAGTGCCCACTGCTGTGACTGGCTGGTTAGCACGAGGGACGGTCACTGGAGGGACTACAGTGGTCAGGGCACGTCACCAAAGAAACCCAGGGTTAAACATATATATCACGGACCACACTTTCAAAATATGTCTTCAGCGCAAGCAAAATAAGCTGAATGAAAACATTATGGGTTGTTTTTGTTGTCTCAAGTTATCCTGAATAGTACACATTAAATTCGTGCTATTTTAAGAACTCCTGTTCTTACTATTAAGGTAATTCACAAAAGTGCCAAGGAATTGGAGGAAAATACTATGCAAATGCTATCAAGTTAGCACAAAGACAGTGACTCTATATACACACACACACATACATTCTGGCCTCTGTTACTACAGTTTTTGGCCCTGAACACATTAGTCCTGTCACTTCAACCACAAACACTTCCCAGGTCTCTGCTCTGTCCATGAAGCACAGTTCCTAAGAACAGGATGTGGATGCATGACCACTGTGGCTGCAGAAGAGGCAGGTGGGGGCCTTGAACAATCTCATCCTTTTACTTTTTTGTGTTTCCCTCGTGAGCCACAGAAGGTGACAATACTGGGAGGAGTCTCACAGGTGTTAAACACACACCTGAGAGCAAGTGTGATCACCTGTGTGTCAAAGAGTGCCCGAGGCAAACATGCAGGAGGTCAAGCTGATTCCTGTGTATAGAAATCCCAATGCCTGGCCTAGGGCATCTGCTCCCTCTAGGTTCAAACGGCTGTGCTTTGGAAAGGAGTGGAAAATACACATAAAGTAAGACGCTGTTTACTGATAATTCACTGGGTGGTTCCTGCCAGCAGGAACGAGCATCTTCACTCTGGGCCATGTGGGAGCTGGTGAGCCGTACCTGTTGGTGCTTCCTCTCCATCTCCTCCAGCTCCCCTTCCACCTTCGTCTGCTTCTCTTTCACCTTCAGCAGCTCTTCATCTTTGGCCTGGAGCTCCTCCTCTTGACGAGTGACTTGTAGGAGTGGTTTCACCTAGGACAATGCACACCCAATGTTGCATCCCCGCTACCCCCCGGGGCTCCCCTGGCCCCGCCTGCCGTCCGGGGAGCCAGGCGCCCACCTTGGTGAAGACGCGCCACCACTGCCAGTGCCGCAGCTTCAGGTACGCGGCACAGTTGCGCTGCAGCACCTTCAGGGCACTCAGCTGCTGCTGCTTCTTGGCGAAGGCCCTGAAGAAGAGGAGGGAAAACTGGTTCAAGAAACCCTGTTTGTGTTTTTGTCCTGCTGATTAACAACGACAGTCACCTCTCCCAGCTCTGGAGGCCGAAGGCCAAGCCGTGGTCCTGGCAGATTCCCTGTGTGAGGACCCACTTCCTCACCAACAGCTGTCTTCTCGCTGTCACCTCACATGGTGGAGGAACAAGGAAGCTCTCTGGGGTCTCACTCACAAGGGCGCTAATCCCATTCATGAGGGCCCTACCTTCATGCACTAATCACCCCTAAGCACCCCCCCGCCACAAACACTATCCCTCTGGGGATTAGATTCCAACCTAGGAATTTGGGGGACATATCCAGTCTATGGCAAATAAGAGAACTGTGTTAGACAGCTGTTGTCATGGAGACTCACTAGAGGCAAACGATCCAGGAGGGCTGGGCTGGCGGTCAGGGATGTGATCACATCCCCGCTGGATCACTGGCCTGCTCAGCTGACCTCGGCATGTGTCACAGGACCTGGCACTTGGTTCACAGATGCGGTCCAAACATCCCCTGCCAACTACCTCCATACACGTGTGTATCCGTGTCGGTCTGAACAAGGCTCTACTCCCCCTTCCCTGTGCCATGCTCATCACTCCTCTGTTACTCTTTTCTTTCTGGATCTGTCACAGGAGAAACATTCCTCTCTCTAAGGTACTCTTTCTCTTCCCTCCTGGAGGTCATCACGTTGATGCCTCTCATTCACAGACCAAGGCTCAGAGAAGCCTTTGTGGAGGACCTGGACTGAGCAGGACCCGACCCTGCACTGTCTCTCTCCGCCCACTGTTTATGTCCTTATTTAGAATGCGTTATCTGCTTACTTGCCTCTCAGACCCCGAGGACAGGGACCTCACGTCTCACATGCCTTTGTATTATTTCTAGTACAAAACACATCTCAGCACAAGCACACACTTCAAGCATTTAGTTCATGATTTTCTACTCACTTTCTGGCTAAATAACCCCTGCAAACAGCCTGGAAGAAGATAATGATGTCGGTAATTTTTAAATCTCGTTCTTCCTCTAAGTGTGCCAAGACTCCAGCTCTGAAAAATATCTTGCTCTGTCCAATTCTGTACAAGTTTGGGTCCAATTCTAAAGCCCGGATCTAAAAGAGAAAGTGTCTGCTTATTATTTTTGCTATAGGAAAGATTGCATCAACAGTCCTCGAACCAGAAAAATCCAGAAGAGCTCACCATTCGTTCACAAGCCTGTTTTCCATCCATGAAACCCTTAGGGATAGCATTTGGAGTGAGGATCTCGTATCTGTAAGAAAAGCAGCCAAAAAGCCTTTTGTCAAAATCTGTGGAAATGTTCACCTACTAATGATGAGTTCTGCTTTCTCTAAGAGGCAATAATATGATGGGCAATTGTGTCAAATTAAGAGTAAAGAAATGACCAGCTGATGATCGGAGGTTTTCTGCAGATCTAATTTCTACGTCTTAAAAGTGGCAAAGTGAAAATGCAGTGAATTCCCAGGTCAGAGACCATATTTAAGTAGTTGTGGCAGAGAAGAATCAAAAACACGGTGATGAAAAAACCTTCTGTTTTTGTTTTTCATTTCCTATAAAATATCCACATCCTTAAGATGCAAGGAGAATCTGACTCTGCATTTTCAGTCACTGTCAGCTTGTAGGCACTTACCAGATAACAGGAAAAGCTGTGAGAGCAACATTCAGAGGCCTCTGTCTAGAACATGAGGAAGTACTGGGGTGACTCAGAACAGTGCTGGGCTGGGAGCACACACACTCACTGACCTGCACACTCAAGGCCCATGCATTTAGTGTGTGTGGGCTACTCTCCAAGAAAGTGTTAGTACAAAGACAGTGACTATATATATGTATGTTTTCAATATTTATTTGGCTGCACTGGGTCTTAGTTGCGGCATGTGGATTCTCTTTCTTGCAGTACATGGGATCTAGTTCCCTGACCTGGGATCGAACCTGAGTCCTCTGCACTGAGAGCGTGGAATCTTAGCCACTGAACCACCAGGGAGGTCCCAGTCTCAGATAATGGCTGTACTAAAAGATGAATCCTGGCTACATGAACAGTTTTCTGGAAGCCAGTTACTATGTTTCCTTTTCCCTGTCAATGAAAAGTGAAACACTATCAGCCCATTTATCATACAGTGGGGCCATGATAAGGGTTTCCTGAAAACCTGTAAGGACTGGAACAGATTTTCAACTGGTTTCTCTCTGGAACAGTGGGAGGAAAGGCTACTCTTTGACCTACAGTCCTGTTTATTTTATGCAACAACAAATGTTATCATACTTGGAAACCTGATTTCCAGGAGAAAAAAGGCAAACCAGACTATTTAACAAAATTACATTAACAGACTCTTAAAATAACTGCAGCCCATCATATGTTTTCATCCATTTCTACCTCACTTGATCTTCTCTCGTCTTTTTCTTAATTCTCCTTTTCTGATCGCTCCTATTCCTATTCTACTTTAGTAAAATGACTGTAAGTACACACTGATGGGCGTGCACTGCATGAAAACACACATACACACACACAAACAGATACATTCATTGAAGACAGACAGAAACATCCCAAACACTTTCAGGAGTCACACCTGAGTAATTCTTATTACCTTTTACATGTTAAAAACATTTCCTAAAAGGAATATACATTATTCATATATTAAAAAAAACATTAGTTTAAATCCCAGGTAGAACTGTCTGAATGAGTGAACTGTACGTTCTCAGCTCTCAGTGTTTCCTCACAACTGCCTCAGCACCCCGAGGACAGGAGCTGTCTGTGCTGCACCCACAGAAGTTATCGGCACCCTGCACCTCTGCAAAGCAGGCAGTAGATGTTCCTGACCAACCAGAAAGGTAATGATGATGACGACCCTCTTCCTTCGTGAAAAGAAAACGAGACTCTCCGGGAAACAAGGAAAAGTCTTTCCTCATCATCACACTGTTGGATATTCAGGTAAGCACAGGTCAAGGTGAGCAATACCTCTGTCTGAATTCCTGGAAAACGATCCGGTTGGGGAAGCCCTGGCGGCAGATGCGGATCCCTTCCAGGACGCCATTGCAGCGGAGCTGATCCAGCACCAGGTGTGGGTCCAGTTTCCCAGCCTAATCAAGCAGACGACAGTTTCAGAGCCTCATCTCTGTGAGCTGGCCCAGATCCGTCTCCAGTGGCAGCACCTGCTCTGAAACACATACCCGCTTCTCGTGATTCGGGATGATGCAGCGCACGAAGTTCGGGTTGGTGTTCCGGAGCGTCGCCATCAGCTTGGTGAGCGATTCTTTGTAGAGCTGCCCGACAGTGCGGAACATGCCCTTCTTGGTTTTATAGGCGGAGCCGAATGCCGTCTCCGTCATCCCCGTGACCTGATCCAGACCCACGATCCGGTCCACTGGTGGAAATAAGAGAGACAAGGGAAAAGAAGTCAGACCTAACTCTTTAGCAGGGAAAGAAAAGACAGAGTGAAAGTGCGGCAGCACAAGCTTTGTGGGACAGATGATAGGAGATGCCATAGAGGTAAGGCAGTCAGCATATTTAGACACTGCACAAGCCGTGAACTAACAGCCACACACTTCCAGGGAGGATACGGTAGTGCTTCGTACCACATACCAGCAGGTGCCTTCCGCTGCGCTAGTGTCAGGAACTCACTGTCTCTGATAACATCTGCCTGTTACATATACAATTATTTGGTAAATGAAAGGTCATTGGCTGGCATTGCTAATACAAACTGGCACTGTAAATCTCAAAATACGAAATGGCTTCTAAAAACTGTACTTTAAAACTTATGACTGTACAAAGCAAATCCACTGAGTGAATATGCTCCAATTAAGGGGCCAGAGTCATTTCTTATTGGTCGTTTGATTGCCAATGAGAAAAGCCAACAAACGCAGGAAGGTTATAGCAAATCAGCTCAGATTTTCAGGGATGAGTAAGCTTCAGCTCTCTCTTCAAAGCACCAGGACATGCATGAAAGGGCCAGGATGCAACATTGGAAGGCTGTTCTGGAAAGAATCAGTGCCTGAGCTGAGTTCAACGAGGGCTAAACCACTCAGACACGATGCTCTTATGAAGGCAGCCGTCAGCGTCCACTGTCCACGTAGACCCACTGCTTCAAGTGACAGGCTCACACCAAGAGCCCGGCAAGTGGACCAGCTGCCGGCCAAATGCTTGGTGCCTAATATGCTCTCATTTAAAAGCATCTAATGAAAGAATAAAACACTCAACTGAAATAGTATTTTGAAAAAAAATCAAAATAACAGTTGCACTAGCCTCATTATCGCTCTCTTTGACCCTGTCAGTCCCGTTTCTTTCATGTGTTCTCCAGGGCAGAGAGCATGCAGGGACCTGGCACCATGTGAAGTGTGCCCAAGTCACGCAGGCCTGCTGTGGAAGGCGCGGGAAGGCTGGGTGGTGCCTGCACATGCCGGGACGATGAACTTGTGTGACCTCCTGCTTCGTCTCCTCGAGCCTCTCTCTAGGGCGGGCCCCACACGTGCCACTCACTCCTCACCCTTCCTCTTCTCTGTGCAGCCAGCTGGCTTCCAGGCCTCCCTCCTTCCCAGCCTTATACAACCCCAGTCCAGGGCTTATCTCACTTGACCCTGGTCCATTTAAAACCCCTGCTGACCATCACAGCAGCATTCTAGAGTCTCCATACCTGGCTTCTTTGTGAACTGTGAATCCCACCGTTTGCTGGCCCTCTACCCCCCTCTCTAACTACTACATGCTCCTTGATGACCTGACTGCTGCTTCTTTCTGTATCTCACGATGCTCACTAGGGGCCCAAACTCAGCTCACCTGAAATCCTTTTTAGACTAAGGCAGGACACAAGCGCACTTGACCTTCTGCCTTCCTCAAGCCTCAGTCTCCTCCTGGGCATCTCACTTATGCCTTGAACCCCTATACCTGACTACCCAGCACCAGTCACCAAACACCTATACTCTCGTGTCTACCAGGTCACAAAGAGCCTCTCAACATCTGTTTTTCCTCAGTATCACCTCCCTCTAACCTAGCACAATGTCTGGCACATAACCTGCTTGATACACGTATGTTAGCAAATAAATGCGGTACAAATTAAATGCTTTCAGAACTATAACTAGTGAGAAATGCATCAAAAGAAAAGAACAAGATGCTTGTTCAGGAGCCGGGAGGCGAGGACACGCCCACAGTAAGAGGGTGGACTGGGAAGGGATCAGCAAGGTGACAGGGATCCATGTCGAAGTCTAGGCTCTAAGAGACATGATGGCAGCCTGAACTTGTGAGATCATGGAGGAGATCGAAGAGGAAGAGGATTCCAGATGTAATTTTGTGGGAGAACTGACTTGCTCTTAGGATGAACTTGACATGGAGAATCAGGTAGAGGGCCAGGGCAAGAATTCCTGGGATCTGGGCTTGAGTGGGTAAGTGGCTGGTGGTACCATGGGAAAGATGATGAGAGAAAGAGATTCTGTGGGAGGGGAGACGGACCCAAGCTCTATGTATGTCTGGGTACCCGTGAGACACTGAGGTGGAGATGTTGAGTGGACAGTGGAACACTGCCGTCTGCTGCTAGGCAAGTAGGTCTGAGGGAGAGAAGGCAGGTTTGGGAGGTGCCAACTTTCAGGTAGGGTTTAAAGTTACAGGGCTGGATGAGCCCCTTAAAGGGTGAATGAACAGAGATGGGGGTGCCAGGCAAGCCCCAAGGAGCCGGAGTAAGGAGGAGCTGGTGAAGAGGGAGGAGAAGGGGCTGTCAGAAGAGGGGAGCTGAGGTCAAAGTCCTGAACTGAAGCAGATGCTCCCTGTCTCTCCTCCTGGGCAGACGTGGCCACTGGTGACTCCAGCCAGAAACCCAGAGTCAGCGTCAACAACCCTCCCATGTCCAGCCTCTGATTTATGGGAACTTCAAGACAGACCACCAGAGTCTTTCCCCTGGTCTGTGTGACGACACCCTTCCTGGCTCCTTCCTCCCGTTTCATCCTCCCACCCCTGCAGCCACACTGTGCTTTCCACTCATACCTTTAGTTCCAGTGTCATGATTAACAGATATTTCTAAAACTAAACAAGCTACTTGTTCCTAGACTTAAAATCCTATTTCTCCTATAGCCTGTAGGACACGGTCCAAGTAGCCCCAGTGGGAGAGTGCAAGGATGAGGAACTCCACTCAGACAAACTCCTGCCAGCCACAAGCTGTGTGATCTTGGGTCAAGTCACCCAGCTTCTCCAAGCCTCAGTTTGTTTCTCTGTGCAATGGAGCCAAGGAACCCCGCCCCCACGCAGGGGGTCCCAGCAAACTCATAATGGCTTTTAGGTCTCCATTCCTCTCCCGCCACCTCTTTTTAGGCTCCAACATCCACCTGCCTCCAGACTAAACAGGCCACTCCCTCCTCTAACCTTCCAATCACAGACCCCATACTCTGGGACAAACCTTCCACTCTGTTCCATGGATATTTCCATTGGACTGAGCTTCTGGGGACGTTTCTCCAGCACTGAACACACAAGGGATCCTGAGAGTTGATCCCCAGTGTCCCGGGGCCCCTCTGATCACCAGCTCAGACAGCTTCTTCTGCCCATCCCACCACCCAATGTTGGCCTGAGTAGGGTCCCTGGTGCACAGTAATTTGTTTAAACAAACATCCGCTGAATGAACACAAAATGATCCACAGGAACGAGTCATGCCCACAATAAGAGAAGAAGCACCATGTGAACTCTGGGGATTCAGCTGTACTGGTCTGCAGGGACCCACGAGGCAGTTCCAAGGAAGGACTATTTTGTTTTTTTTTAATAATAAAAAAAAAAGAACCTGATTTTCAAATTTAACTCTAATAGAGGTAAGTCCAAGCTAAATACACAACAGTTTTAAAAAATTAATGCTTTAGACTTTCAGGTTTTTTTTAAATTGAAAAACTTAAACTTGGGGTTAGTTTCTACCACTGAGCAAAATTATCTTGTAGGTAAAACAGAAACACTGTGGGAACTTCATTAAATAATCAGGGCCCTAATACTCATACAGTTTAACTCAAAAAACCAAGACGAAGAAAAACCTCTATTTAAAAAAATATTTTCTTGTTGAAAATTACAGCAGCAATCAGGAAAACGCAGACAAGATCCTAGCAGTTCCCCGAGAAGGGCAGCACTGCTTCTCCTAAGACCTAATATCGCTACTAAAACCTCAAAGCGCCTCACAGCCCCAGCCCAGGGCTTCAGGGTGGAGTGGCTTTGTTTCTCCTGCTGCTCTTCGGTCTGAGGGGCCAGGCAAGGCCGATTAGGGTGCTGGTGGGAACTGCAATTCATTACTTGGTTGCCTGGTAGCCTGTAAAGAGTTCAAAGTATTTCACATCAACACTTAATTTATTAACAAACTCCATGTGGACAGTCAGAAATGAGATGAGCTCCACACACCTGGGACCTGTAAGGGTATACACACAGTTTAAGAGAAAAAAAAGTGCAGCTGTAATCACCCATCTCATAAAACTGCCATCAATAGTTTTACATAAGGAATGGCATCGTGTGGGGCCAGAATGCTTAACTGGCTCTTCTTCTAGCAGACAGTCTCAGGAGACAGATGTTTGTGTTCTTTAAATCTGTGCATGGGACAAAATACTAGTGATCTAATAGCACTTGACACAGTTAAGCCAGTTCTTCAGAAATTCTCTCTAGTTAATAGAGCTGGAAATCAAAAAGGGGAGTAGAAACCTATTTTAAGGTTAACTTTAACCCAGCCTTGATGAGCAGGAACTCTATCTCACACTCCTACCCGAGAGAGGCCCTCAGCGCTCATTCACACCGACTAAGACAGTTCTACTGTGAGGTACACGAAAGCATTACTAAGTCAAGATTCTGAGGGACTTGCCTGCTGGTCCAGTGATTAAAAGTCCACGATTCCACTGCAGGGGGCACGGGTTCAATCCCTGGTTGGGGAAATAAGATCCCACATGCCATGCAGCACGGCCCCAAAAAAGGGTTCTGAAACAAACATTTAAGTACTGTGCATTTCCAGAAACAACCTTAACACTGAGCAGACTATCTCCAGTGTACCCCCTATTATATAGAAGTAACAAATTTACAATGGTTACCTAACTGGGTTGTAGAACCAGTCTCTTAAATGTTCTAGAGTATTTAGAAAAATCCCAGGAAGCCTGGAGGTTGACAGGGAGCATGTGATTTAAGGAGAATGCAACCGTGCTTCTCCCAAGCACCAGTGGTGAGCTGACCTTGAATCTGTCTCCTTTACTGTCCCATCTGTACTTTCTGTCCCTGCAGAAGCCAGTCTGGGCACAGGGAGCCCCTCTCCTTGCCACAGTGTCTCCTGCACGGCTGCTCCTGTTGATGGTCCTTACTACCCCATAAAGGAGGTGGTAGGTGTCAACTAGCGTCAGGGCAGACTGCACGCAAGTGTCCCCTGACACAGGATCAAGACCAAAGCCATGGACAGCAGCCCCTGTCATCATAGGCCTTTTAGTTTAAAAACCCCGCCTACAACTCTGAGGGTTAGGAAACTGCTTAGCTAATTCATTGCATCCTCCATTACCAGTTTATCCCAGGAGTCTAGACTTTCAAATTATTTGGAAGAAAATACAGACCTTTGGTTTACAGCAGAAACTTGCATGACCTCCTTATTCTGCCTCCAGGAATTCTGTTCCATTCTCCCCGTGCTTATTTTTTGATGGTTTTGGAAACCTCTCTTTACCCATCTCTCATTTTTAACCTCAAAGGCCTGCATGTTCTTCCAGTGGCGTCTTCCTAATGTCCCGACTGTACTTTGAGGCACAGGGCCCGTGTGAGCACGTGTCCTCTCATTCAGAGGCGCCGCCACCTCAACGCATCAAAGGCCATCATGATTTCATCCCTAGGATCCCTCTCATCGTCTCCAGAGAAATCACTGAGAATACTAATGCCTGTGTTTTCATTGAAAGCCTGTTACCCCTCCTTGGGCTTTGATTCCATAAGCAGATGTTGAGAACATTTTTGCTGTAGAAATACTATACACAGCTTCAAGACCACATGGAGCCATGGTGGATGGAAGGCTCATCAGGAGGAGAGACTGAGACTCTGATACTCAGAGGTCAGCGGAGCGACTCAACCAGGGGCCACCTCACAAGAGAGATGGACCAGGCATGTTTCCACTTACGAGGCCAGCAGCGGGGGAGGGGTGAGCTGGCCCTCTGTGGGAATGCTGTCATCCAGGGTAGCCACGGACCTGATCCAGCAGGTATGGAAAGCACCTGGTCCACAGACCCCAAAGATCACAGCCCCACAGGAAAGAGCCTCTGTGCTGTGGGAGAGGGAAAGGCCGTGGCGGGAGGCTGGGCGAAGCTGTTGCGCCCACCCAGCCCCTCCCTCTGTGACTTCATGGTGTGCCTGCTTGGTGCCAGGAGCAGGGGAGTGACAGTGGGCAACAAGTCTCTTAAACAACTAGAAACCCAAGAGGTAGAGGAATGAATTTAAAGAGGGCAGTCTGCTTTGGGAGCAAGTTCAAAAGTTCGACCGCTGACCTTTTATCATAGCACAAGTCCCAGGCAGACCACAAGCATCAAACCGCCTCCTGACTCCCTCTTCACTTCCTCAGCTCCATCAGTACCAGCTGCCCCCACCGCCACCCCCAAGGCCAAAGATGACCAACTGTGAAGGTGTCTCCTGTGGGCAGTCATCCCAGCTCATGCAGCAATCTTTGGCATCATCTATTCCTCCCTCCCACACCCTTACTTGCAACCTATTTTTTTCACGGTAGGTGATCTAGAACTGACAGCAGGAATCTTGGGTTAAAATGGGCATGTTTGTTTCAACATATTTTTTAAAACCTTTTGAGATGGATTTGGATCTCAGCATTATGTTCCAAAATCATGAAGGAAATTTTATAATATGAATTTGACTTTATCGAATTTTCACTTGACAGTTTCACTAAACAAGTAGGTTACATGATCTTCATTTACATTAGCCTTTGCCATGTTTAGGCTGTATTCTTTCTCTTTATTCATTTATTTTTAAAGTATAGTTGATCTATAGGGTTGGGCTGTATTTTAAACAGGGCTATGGACTCAAACCTTTAGGCTCAAATGTCTAATACTCAACTTCAGGTTCAAGGTACAGGTTCTAACACTCCACTCTTTGTCTCAATGTGCATAAATCTAGCCTTGTATTGACAGGTAGTACCTGGTCAGTTCAAAAGAAAATGCCAAGTAGCCAGATATGCACATCAATTCCAATTAAAAGGCATAATGATGAGTCCAACATACATGAGGTAATTATGCAATTAATTGTTCACAAAATGTTAATGACTTGAAAAAAAAAAAAAAATTCCTCCTTGGAGTTCCTTAGAGTTGAAAATCTTAACTCAAAGACAAGGGACATATTATTTGGCACATCAAGTCCTAACAATTCCCTTAGAGGACTGGGTATCAGATGGCACTACTGGAAAAGGTGGGCACAGACCTTTTGCTATGCGGTGCTTTGGGCTACGCATAAAATAAGAAGCGATGTGTAGGCAGTAGCGATTGAATTGTTTATGCGCTCAAACAGTTGCCTTTAAGGATAATAAAACTGAGCATGAAATGAAGGTTCATGCAGGTCTATGAGCAAAACAAAAACAGAAACCCAGAAACCACCCCTCCACCCTCCCGGCCCCCCTGCCAGCCCCCCACAAGTGCCTCCTCTGGGTTGAAACCCTTTGTGTCTAGAAGACCTACAGGCTTTATCCATTCACCTGGTGGCTCATGAAGACCAGAAACACTGTCATAGAAAGAAGCTCTCTGAATATTCTGAATCTCTAAAGCAGAGAAACAGCAAAAACAGGAGGACAGAAGGGCAGATACACAAACACTTCAGTTAGTGTGAGAGACATTTGACATCACAAGTCAATTTTGCAATCGGGCTACAGAAGTAGCTAGTCCAGGGCAGACCCCATGCAAACATTACTGTTTCAGAATTTGCACATCTGGACAAAGTTCTTTACAAAATAAATGAATACAGCTGAACCACTCCCAGCTCCAGGTGTAAGCATTATACAATGTATCAAAGGCAAATGGTTACCCCCATGTAAATGCAGGATGAAATTTAAGAGCAACAAGATACCATGTGCATTGTCTTTTATAATATTGTCTTGCAAATTATTAACAAATCAGGACAAAACTAATAGTAAGTTAGATTACTCTGAAAAAGGTGGCATTTACTATTAAAAATACACTGTTCTGTAATTTTATTTCCAATTCAGATTTTGGAAATACACTTTACTTCAAATACAAATAGTAACTACCATTATGGAAAACAAAATTCTGTTGTATAAAATGTTAAAGTAACAGTCAAATAATAACTAAGACGATACTTATTGATCATACCGTTACTGATGAAAATATCTCAGGAGGCACATTTACAGGAAAATGTAATTTTTAGGTCTTTTCCCCCTGTATGTTAGCCCCTAGAAGTAGTAAGAAATCAAGTGTAGCTGCTAAGAGATCCCATGACATCTTTTAGCAAAAAGTTGGGCACTACGAGTCTCTAGGGCAGGGCTGCCACCAATAAATCTGAATTCTCCTGGTCTGGCCTGGAGAAAATTCTGACACAAAGTCTATTTTAACACGAGTGTTTTATACTCAAGGTATTGCATCTTTGCAGGCAAACTACACTCACCCATCATATCCTCAAACATTCAGTCAACTTGTCATTTTCTGCTTTTGTACTGACGTGGCTATAAAAATATGCAACTATTTTTACGTTTTTTTCCAGGACTATTTTTTTCCCAGAAGCTCTTCTTCTCCCAAGACATCCCTACATCTAGAGTGAACAAGATGAATTCTCCACCCTACAACCCTTTTCAAACTCCTGGGCCTGCCGCTGAGCTCACACATAAAATATGCAGTCCTCGCAATCGGGGAAGCCTGGCATCCGGCTCTGCTTGCCCTGCCCCCGACCCGCCCAACGGTGGGTCACCTCCGAGAACCTGTCACTCGGATTACACCAAGTGACTGCACCTGAGCTGACGGATGGCAAGACCTCCTGCTAAGAGCAGCAAACACGCAGGATGACTCTGGAGCAGACACTGGCACAGCCAGGGCACGCTCGGGGTAGGAGTCCACTTGGCCTGTTCAGACCGAAGTGGTGACATGTGTTCCGGAGCTGCCTGTGGGGAAAGGTGAGGCCCTGGGAGAGTAGTGCAAACAGCTGAGGACAGCTGGACAGGGCCCGGGCAGGACAGGAGGGCCCTGCAGGCCTCACGCCTTTCAGAGTTTCTGTCATCAAGTGAAAAACCTCTCTATAGCTCATTCGGGAAAGCATAAACAGGCAGGTAAAGGCTCTCCAGACAGGGTCCTCCCTGTACCTGTGACATGGATACGCGTCACATCTTCACGGCAACTGCAGCCTCCCCTCCCACCTTCCCCACCAGATCTCTCATTCCTGAAACTTCTGACCTGATGTGGACAAATGCCCTTCTGTACCTGGACGGGGAGGGTGGGGCTGATGAGGAGCTGGGAAGGAGGAAGCCAAGGCAGAGGCCCCTCCGTCCTGCTCCCGCTTCTGAGTGTGTCCTGGGAAAGCCCTGGGCGGGCGCAGAACAAGTCTTTCATGGTTCTGGGATCCGCTTGACTGTGTATGATCCAGTGTGAGGCTGGACGAGTGAACGGGTCAGGGTCTCAGCAGGTGATTCCCACCAAACTGCTTTTGGTCAAGCCCAGGACCTCCTGCCATGATTCCCCAAACACCTGCTTCTCTTCTCATTCAAAATGAAGAGAGAAAACCCACTTTTGAGACTTTAATGGTAGACCACTAGTTTCCTCTGTTCCTTTTCTCCTAGGCTTTGCTCTTCCATGCCCACTGCTTTTGTCCTCGGTCACCTTGCTCTGAACTCCCTGCTTCTGGGGTCTTTCACCCCAATCCATCCGACAAGCCACTGCCCGCTTTGCTTCTTCAAGTTCACACTGTGTTCCTACCCTGACCTACAAACCTACTGATGCCATTCAGTTCATGAAGGCAAATCCATGGTACTTGCCAGAGGGTTTCTCTGTGGTCCAGCCTCTTCTGTCACCATTCTCATCTGCAAAATTCACTCCGCCTGCTGGTCCCAGCCCTGCCCTAAAGCCTCAATGGGATTCTTACCCTGCGCTGGGATTTTCCACTTCCTCACTGTGATCATTCCTTCCACTGGCTCAACAACCCCTTTGCCCACACAAACATCACTTCTAAAAACACCACCCACTCCGATATGAGTTCAGGTAAACTTTGTCACTCTGCGGTTAAGGCCCAATCAGGATGTAAATGCTCACCAGTGATGCTGGGAGACTGCCAGGCCCTTAGCACATGCTCAGGAGATACTGGCTTTGTTTTTTCAACAAATTATTTTTCAAGGACAAGAAAGACTGCCTCCTCCTTCGTGACATCTGACCTTAGCACCCCAGGAACAAGGCAGCCCTCCTCCATTCTGCATGTAACAATCATCTCAGGGGTCACCGACACTCAGCAGTCATCCACACGTCTCACCCACTTTGCTCTGAGACCTGAGCGAAGCTGGGGGGCCCCACACTGCCCAGGGCAGCACAACAATCCATTCCTGACTGAACACTACATTCCTGCCAAGCAGCGTCAGTCATTTTTGCCTCCTCTTCTTGGGATGTTTCCCACTGACCTGTGTGGTCTTCCTGGCCCTGAGGACCCAGTGGCCACCAGATCTCAGGGTCCCCTTTCCACTCTAGACTCACAGCTCAGACCTACTCTCATACTTCCCAGAGCACAGAGCCGAGAGTCCCTCTGCTGCATGGCACTGTGGATGCCACCTTGGGGTCCTGCCCTCTCCTCAGACCTCAAAAGGCTGCCTTGGTGAAGCAAGTTACTGCCAGCAACAGCGAGCAGCAGCGGCCACGTGCAGATGTCCACCCAGAGGGACAGTGATGAAAAGCTTGTTTCACCTGCTGGAAACCGCACCTTTCCCCTAGTCCCTGCCTGTGCAGTCTCACAGCCACAGTCTCTCTCCAGAACACGTGCTGGAGCACATGCGCTGTGCCCACCCCCACACTTGCTGGAGCTGACCTAAGTGACCTGACTAGACCGTCTTTGACATGGTCATCATCCCCAGCTCACTGTCTCTGCGGTCATGCTTTTCTTTCTCTTTGCCCTGATGGCCCTAAGCCCTCTGATCTGCATTCTGGGTTTCTTTCTCGCTACCTGTGCAGAGACACCTAGGTGACGAGGTCTTGAGATGCTACAGAAAAAGCAGAAGTGAGCTGACAGGCCTGGGGTCAGGGTCACGGCCTAGGCAGAGACAGACTCGAAGCTAAGGTCCTCATGACCTGAGGCCAAGTGAAGTGGGAGGAACAACCAGGATGAAACATGTAGACAGCTAAGCTCAGAAAACGCTGGTCCCACTACAAACATGGACACAGGTGCTTTGCTCCTCTGGTCTACGATAAAGCCACTGAAACCGCCACCTGAGGACTGGTGGCGATAAAGACAACTGACCTATATGCAGATGGTCTGAGAATGCAGAGGCTTCCAGGGTTCTGCATCCCAACACCCCTGGGTTACGACTGTGTGGGGACCAGGGTGGCCTGAGGCAAACGTGCAGGTCTTATGGCTGTGCTACTAGAATGTTCCCACAGCATCTGACCAAGAAGGCAGATATCTTGTTACTCAAGTTTCCTTAAAGTGGGTAAAATCCGACACAACGGCAGCCCTGCTCTAGGGAAATTAAAGAGCTTTAAAGTAAGAAAATATACACACATCTCTATGTAAAAGAACCGTACATAAGCCTTAACTGTAAAAGATTCCAGTCAAGCTCGATGACAAACACGAGCACATTCTTACCATCCTTCCAGAGCTCTGCCACGAATCTGTCAGAGGACTGGTGCAGGAGGGTGGCCACGTTGTCATTCAGGGGGTCCATGTTCTTCATCAGCCACTCGTCTGCCTTGTAGTCCACCTGCCGGACCACAGCCAAAGGCGGAGAGAGGGGAAAAAACAAAAGCAAGAAAAACATATTCAGCCTTAACCCCAAACATTCACAGAATCTCTGCCAGGCAAAAGATGGCAACTTCAGGCTGAACCCAAGGTGCCTGGAGCACCGCCCCGTTCCCTCCCCAGCAACCAATCAAAAGGAAGTCACATATTCTGCAGCCTTCACCCTAAAAACCTTCCTCCCAAAGCACTGGGGAGCCTGGGGATTTTAAGCATGAGCGGCCCATTCTCACTGCTTGGCCGTGCAATAATTACCTCTCTCCCTGCTTCACATCCCAGCACATTTGTTACAACCCTCATCAAAAGTAGCAAAATTTCAAGCATGGTACTTTTAATGGAATTCTTTCACTCTTACCTTCCCTGCATAATGGATAATGCAAAAATCAGCTTTGTCTTTCAATTGACGTGGTTTCTGAAACTTGGAGTGGGACCCTTGCTCTTGAACGAGCTTTTCAACAAAGGTCTTATCTGTGGCTTTAGGGAACCAGCACTCTTCATCCAGAAGGGCCAGCACGCCAGGAGGGTTAGCCTGATAACAGAGGCAAGAAGAACTGACATAGTTTGCACATCACTGTACATGTAAGGATGTTTTCCACTGGGTTTGGCAGTTTAACTTCCAAAACAATTAGAGCTTCACGAGTATCTATGGAAAGCAAACTTCTAGGATAACAGGTACTGCCAAACTATAACTGTAACGCAAATGCTGAGATCTCAAATGGCTGAGTACTGGCAAGAAAACAGATGAATACTGTATTTCATAAACTTATTAAAAAAAAAATTCCAAGTAGATTAACTCCCCAAAAGTAGCAAATAAGAGACACCAGAAAGGAAACAGAAGGTATAGAGAAACTTAGTCTTTATAGTCAATAAACCCTCCACAACCTGGAATGCTTCAGACATTTTATATCTTACCCAGGTCAATTTAAGATTTCTGTTTAAGTGATGATTAAATGAGCATTTCACACTTTGTGAAATATTTAAAACTACAGTTAAGTAGAATATATGGAAGGTGATGATATAATTTATCAATTACTTTTTAGGTTTGTGTTGAGAGCCTGTGTTATTTCACTCAACTAACTCACTGAAAAAAGCCTGAGAGACACAAAGACAGAAAGTAGACTAGTGCCTGGGGTGCTGAGGAAAGGGAACGGGAATGACCGCCAAACGTACCAAGTTTCCTTCTGGGATGATGAAAACGTTGTGGGATTAGACAGTGGTAATGGTTGTACAACTCTATGCTGAAGCTCACTGAATTCTGTACTTCAGAAAAAATTTTAGGGTAGTGAACTCTGTCTCAAATAAAAAAGTGTCCGGAGTGTGCTATTCTGGAAGGTCAAAAACCAATGGAAGGACTTCCTTTTTTGGGAAGAGAGTGGGCATATACCTGAAAGCTAAACAAAATATTACAATAGCAATGGCCTACGCTATAGAGGTTTGGGGTCATGGTTTACTGCCATACTGCAAATATGGCAAGTTTCTGATCCAAGACTGAACAGACCAATTCTAGGGTACCACGATGAAATCAGCATTTGGGATAAATCCCTACCAGTTTTCCTCAACTCACAGGCCCTTTGTATTTATTAGAGAAGAGCTAACTCTGTACAAATAATGACTAAAAAGTAACTGGAAGGACGTCTCTAGTGGTCCAGTGGTTATGTATACTCCTTGCAATGTAGAGGACATGGGTTTGATCCCTGGTCAGGGAACTAAGATCTCACATGCTGTGCAGCATCTAAGCCACAGCTACTGAAGCCTGTGTGTTACAACTAGAGAATCTGTGCGCCATAAGGAAAGATCTGGCATGGCGCAACAAAGATCCCGTGTGCGGCAACGAAAGACCTGACACAGCCAAATAAATAAACATTAAAAAAAAAAAGTAACTGGAGGTCCTAGTTAAACATGATTGAAATGTCATAACGTGGTCAGAGAAAGGCTGAGGTTAACAGAACAGGAGCAGGTAGAAGCAGCTGAAAGTCCAGGACTAAGACCCTCACTCCCCGGCTGTTTAGTTTCCGGCTCCTCTATCTAAAAGAATTTGCAGGGTTCAGAGATGCTGAAAGAACGCTATAATCAAAGGCAAGCAGGCTTAGTAGGGATCCTACAGAAGAGATGGGCCAGAGAGGCATTTAACCCGATTTTACCCACTCACGACAACCTTGAGAAATGAAGTTCTGGACTAAGGTAAGTGAAACACACATCTTTCTGCCATAATTTTTACATTTTTAATCTTTCAATGAAAATATTTCTAAATTCTGAAAGAGGAGCCCAAATATAATTTAATCTTTTCTACAGGACTCCAAGACAGCATGACTCAGAAGATCCATAATTTTGTCTCCTTTTTAGTCTTCCGATTTCATCCTTTAGTGTCAAGATGTCTGTTACCACTTTTCCTTTTAATTGAGGATTTCTAAAGAGTTGTTTGGGAGACGATGTTTCGTCTCCTGGTCAGAGTTTCAGAAGAAGCTGGCCGGAGGCTGGGCTACGAGAGGTCAGGACAGATGACAGCCTGGCAGGCGCCCCCCAGAGACACTGTTTGATATCTTCTTTCCAGAAAATACTGCCCTCACTCTACATTTTGAAAGGCTCCTCAAACGAATCATACTCCCATATCATTCTACATGTTATTGTTAAATGTTTTACGATTATAAACTCTTACAAACATTGTAAAGAGCACCTTTGTACTTACGAGGATAAGCTTCAGTGATCCCCCAAAATGGATCTGCATGACCCACCTAATTCATAGCTAGACACAGAACCAATAAGTCTTGGACATGTGCCTGGTTGAGCCCCACACCCACGAGAGGACAGGACACGACTGAGAGAAAAGACAGCTCGAGAAGGGTCTTACTTGCAGGCTCTTCACTTTTTAAATGGGTATTTCATCAAAGCATCCTAGTAAATTTAGATCAGAAAATTATCTTCACGCTGATGAGACAGGGACATTTCCGTCTCAGTTTATGGGAAGAAAAGCTCAAGGCACCGCCTGAACCTGTGTGGAGAGCCGGCCGGCAGGAGAGGGTCTTACAGGTCTCTCGATGAGGTCAATGCAGGGCTGCAGGTCGAGGCCAAAGTCGATGAAGTTCCACTCGATGCCCTCGCGCTGGTACTCCTCCTGCTCCAGGATGAACATGGTGTGGTTGAAGAGCTGCTGCAGCTTCTCGTTGGTGTAGTTGATACACAGTTGCTCGAATGAGTTCAGCTGCAGAAGTGGGGAGGGGGAGGAGAAGAGGAGGGGGAGGAAGAGAGGACCAGTCAGTTTGTTCTCAAAATGTTCTCGAGGAGTTATTAACCAGGTCTCAACTACCCTAGACTGATGAGGATCTCTCTTAATCTACGCACAAGCCCCGCCACCCCACCCCCAGATCATGTTACTGAGAAACTAAAATGAGAACGTGATAAACTCAGTCTGCTATTGTAACTCAGTTCAGTTCAGCCGCCCAGTCGTGTCCGGCTCTGCGACCCCATGGACTGCAGCACGCCAGGCCTCCCTGTCCATCACCAACTCCCGGAGTTTACTCAAACTCATGTCCAGAGAGTCGGTGATGCCATCCAACCATCTCATCCACTGTTGTCCGCTTCTCCTCCTGCCTTCAATCTTTCCCAGTATCAGGGTCTTTTCAAATGAGTCAGTTCTTTGCATCAGGTGGCCAAAGTATTGGAGTTTCAGCTTCAGCATCAGTCCTTCCAATGAATATTCAGGACTGATCTCCTTTAGGATGGACTGGTTGGATCTCCTTGCAGTCCAAGGGACTCTCAAGAGTCTTCTCCAACACCACAGTTCAAAAGCATCAATTCTTCGGTGCTCAGCTTTCTTTATGGTCAAACTCTCACATCCATACATGACTACTGGAAAAACCATAGCCTTGACTAGACAGACCTTTGTTGGCAAAATAATGTCTCTGCTTTTTAATATGCTGTCTAGGTTAGTCATAGCTTTTCTTCCAAGGAGCAAAAGTCTTTTAATTTCATGGCTGCAGTCACCATCTGCAGTGATTTTGGAGCCCAAAAATATAAAGTCTGTCACTGTTTCCCCATCTATTTGCCATGAAGTGATGGGACCAGATGCCATGATCTTAGTTTTCTGAATGTAGAGCTTTAAGCCAACTTTTTCACTCTCCTCTTTCACCTTTATCAAGAGACTCTTTAGTTCTTCACTTTCTAGCATAAGGGTGGTATCATCTGCATATCTGAAGTTATTGATATTTCTCCTGGCAATCTTGATCCCAGCTTGTGCTGCATCCAGCCCAGCATTTCTCATGATGTACTCTGCATATAAGCTAAATAAGCAGGGTGATGTACTCCTTTCCCTACTTGGAACCAGTCTGTTGTTACAGTAGCTGACATACTCCTTTCCCCACAGATTGGTTCCAAATAGTGAAAGGAGTACGTCAGTTACTGTAACTGATTATCTACAAATAAAACCATCTTTACTAGTGAATGCTTAATGAAGAGAAATGAATAAATGAGAAAGTGAGAAAAATGAAAAAAGACTCGGGAAGGTCAGAGGCTGAGGAGGCAAGCGCATCTCTGAGCACTTTGTGGGTCTGGAGAACAGATGGGCTGCTGTCCTGTCCCCTCTGCTCCTTACTTAGGCCAGTAGCTCTGAGTTAGGAAAAAAAAAAAATTTTTTTTTTTCATCTGTTACAGACATTTCAGTTTTTCTCTGTGTGAACTCTGCCCATTTCTCCACGGTGCTGTTGATGGGATGAAAAATGAAAGGATAAAGTAACAGGGGTAATTTTCTTAAAGCAACTGCGTTCTGTGAGAAGTACTCAGTCTTTTTTTCTGCCTCCATGCTGTCCACACAAGTACCATGGGGCCATAAATAACCTCTTTCATTATAAAAAGTGATCTTCAATTACAGAAGGTTTAATCAATCCCCAAGGAATAGACTTATGGTCTGAAAAAGCCACTCCAATCTTCCCTGGGAGGTGCTGCACTCTGTTTTAGAATGAGCTCATGCTAGGAGGGCGGGGCAGCGTCTGCCTTGTTCAATGCTGTATTTCTGGTGAACCGCATCAGCATTTGCAGAGCGCCTGATGGTGGTGATGTTTATGTGAATGGATTTTTCTCTGCCTTAAGATCACGGGACTTAGTGCTCTACTCAGCCTGAGCTACCATGTATGATGGTATTTTTGTTAAATAAAGGTCTACTTGCCTTCCATATTTAAGCTACTAAAAATATTTTTAAATTATTTGTTTTTAAATTGGTTAATGCCTGGTATAAAATTTGAAATGTACAGAGAGTTGCACTGAGAAGTCTCACTCTGATCACCCGCTTGATCACGCTAATCAACCACTGTCACCTATTTCCTGCAATCTTTCCAGAAAGTCTGCGCACTCATAAATGTGTGTGCTACCTCGGCTTTTTAAGCTTAACAAAGTATCTTGGGGTCTGTACTATAAAGCCACCCCATGCTTTACAATGGGTGCACAATTCTCTACTTCACGGATATATGTCATAATTAATCAAATCAACCTCCTGTGGTGAACATAAATCTCCTAATGGTGGACAGTTAGGCCTTTCCCATTCTTTTCCCATGATAAATAATGCTCACTAAATAATTCTGCATTTTTAGTATCTAAAACATTTTTCTACTATGTATATTCATGTCAAATCTGAAGTTCTACAGCTTTATATTTTATATCTCTTAGTATCCTCTTTTTATTTCTTTTTCAGAATTTTACTATCTATGCTTTATTAGTTTATTTTTCAAATTAGTTTTAGAAGCAGGTCACCTAGTCTTCCTCTACCCCTTAAAATTCCTATGAATAGTTTTTAAACAAGTATGTTCTATTTCAAGATAAATTTGGGGAAGATTTACACCCTTATAATGCTGAATTTTCTCACCCAAGAACAAGGCACATTTTTACATTTCTTCAAGTCTTTTGCTTTTTACAGTAGCACTGTAAAGTTGTCTTCAACTAAATCTTACCCATTTTTTCTCAAATTTATTCTTAGGTATTTCATCCGTTTTTTGCAGTTGGAAGTGGAGGTCTTTTTCATCATTATATCTGCTGATTGTTTACAGACAGGAAAGCAACAGACATGCAATTTGCATGCAGCCACCTTTCATGATTTTTCAGTTATTCAGAAATCAATACATATTAAAGCAATCTCTTACAGTGTCAGTGGCAGTTTGGTGGATAAAACTACTATACCATAACAGTTCAGATTTTATGAGGACAGACATAATCCAAAAGGGTTCATTTCAAAACAAGACAATTCAATATCCAATTGGCCAAAGTATTACCCTGATCCCAAGAAGTATTTATGCCTTACTATATAATTGGTCTATCAAAAGAGAGATAAAGTTTTACATTTTTAGGAGACCAAAATTTTATCAAGGTTTTAGCAAAACCACAGTAGGTATGTGAATACAAACCTTTGATGGATTGATGCTGTCTGGAGAATCTAGTCAGATTAATAATGAAATATATTGAAACACATCAACAAATGCTGTGGGTGTGTCTTCAGAACAGAGACCATCACGTCTCTTCATTTCTCCATCTCACAAGGCTGCTCCCAACCCCCACCCAAACCACCATCATCTGGCCCCTGAGCTATGACACCACCACCCTCCACACTCTCCCCACGTCTGCTTTTCCATCTCACACTCTGTGTTTCCGGCTCCTCTGCCCCTCTGGTCAGCTACGTCTAGTTACCCTGGCTTTTGGCAGTTTCTAACATCTAACAAATTCTCTCCCACACAGGACACTAGACCTACTCTCATGTTGCCGGGGATTCTTCCTGAGGCTGGGCTTCTCATGCTGAGCTCTTAGCAGCTGCGAGCACACTTTGCACTGTGGGTCTCCCCAATTCCTTCCATCACAGCCCCTTTCTCACTTCATTATTCAAAATCCCAAGAATTTGGTGGTTTTTCTTAATGTTTGACTCTCTACTAGAATGGCAGGGACTGTACCTGCTTATCTGCCATCATATCCCTGGTGCCTGGCACTGCAGTTGGTACACTGTGAGCCTGGAAGATTATTTGATGAAGGAATAAACAGAAGCAAGAAGAGCAGGAGGGAGAATGACATACCTCAAAAATCTCAAATCCAGCGATGTCCAGGATCCCAATGAAGGAGGCCCCTTGCCGTTTGGTCCTGTCCAGAGCTTTATTGATGCGGTGAACGAGCCAGCGGAAGAGCCGCTCATAGGTAGCTTTTGCCAAAGCTTCTACTGCAAAATCTGCCTGTAATCAGACAACAGCAACCTTTTAGTCTGAAAATAATCTCAGCAAAACACTAAAAGCTGTTAGATGGAAGGAATTTAATGATCTACAGTGCCCTCCAAACCCTAAAAGAGCACTTACCGCTTAATCATGTCTCAGTTTAATACATCAACAGAGGATATTAGTACAATTAGATACAGAGTGGAGATAATCAATATAGGAGATGGATGAAAATGCCCAGTAAAAATGACTTCCTCCCCCTGCCCCTGGGCTTCTGTGCAGCATTATAAGCCCAGAGTCCACCATGAAACAGGTGATTCTAACTCCTACATTCCCGGTGCTGTGCCCTCCTCCCCTTACAGGAACAAGGGATCAGTCAGGGCAACCCCTGCTGGGTGGGATGCCAGGGTACACAGCTTTTTCCTCGTGGACGGTTCATCTACCTGGGGAAAATTCAAGGTTATATTTCAAACTTCCTTTTTTATAAGTCACCTCTAAAAATTTTCTGTGAGGAAACAGTCAACTAGTACCAAGAAACATCTGGATGATGGAGCTTTTATTGGTTCAATTTGCTACATGCCAATCAGAGTGTGTCATGACCACGGTTATCAATCACTCAAGCAACTGTGTGATAACTGCGTTAAACTTACTTGTTCTTTGGTCTGGGCTTTCTGCACGTAGTCTCGGCCGACCTTGATCCGGGGGGTGAGAATGGCCCGAGTGAACTCCATCACATTCATGCCAAGAAGATGGCAGAGCTTCTGTGCAACTAGAGGGTAAAAGGCCTCCTAAATACCAGGCTTCTCCTTACCGACCTACTCATAGCACATTCAATAAACACTTGAAACACCTTAGTAATCACCTAATTGTATTAAGAAATTAAATATAACTTTTAAGGTTAGACAGGTGTTAGGTCTCATAAAAACTACCTTCATCCTTTCATATTAACAACACTTATCCTTAGGCCATAAGAGATGATTAGTCAGCAATTACTCTGGATAGCTTAATAGAAGTTACTAAGTCTTAGAACTCATGGATAATGCAGAGAATGAGAAAAATGGTGTTCAAAATATTTTAAATCATGTTACCAAGATAATTTGTCATGCCTACAGAGTGATCCTAGTACTTTAGCAGGCAAGAAACCTAAGGGATTTTAAAAATCAATTATTTGATTACATGGCTCACATTAAAAAGCTGCTAATTTTGCTATTGTGGATTCTCACCAAATTTAGGGCACTTTCCTCAACAGAAGTTCACTGCCTAATGTCACTAAGGTCCAACAAGTGTTCCAATTACTAATAAATGTTTAAGCGTTAAAAGAACAATAAAATTCTCTAAGGAGAAACACATTTTGAGTCATATAAAGGCATAACCAAGTTCATTCTCAAAGATGCACTGCATCCCACTCCCCTGATCCAAGTCAACTGCTGGCCACCCAGCAGCACCCCTGGGTGGGCAGGGAGGCTGTGCCTCAGGGAACACTTCCTTTGGTTTATGAGTCTTCTCACCAGCTACCCTCCTCACCCTCTACCCTCCTGGCTCCTTTCAGTTAATGTACATATATGTGCATGTGTGTGCATGCTGGGAAGCTGAAAAATACACAGAAGTAGAAAAAGCAAATTGCTCACATTCTTTTTTGTGATGATAAACATCATTTTAGCAGCTAAAAAACACACTTTACAGAGTGACTCTATCTTGGCTTACTCTCCTCCACGAGGAAAACAAGTTCCCTTACTACATTTTCTACTTCTAAGCCTTATTACTCTGCTATTTGCCACTTTTGTTTTTCTTTATAGTTATTTTCAATCTAAAAGGTAACAATCTGCCTATATCGCTGAGAAAACTCCAGTGGGGAGCAGGTAAATGTTTGGGTGTCACTGGGAACAGAGCCCTTCACCCTGACTGTGCCCCGTGGTCACTCAACACATGCCTCTGGTGCCCGCCATCCCACAGATCAGTGGTTAGACCTGGCAGACTTTTCTTGGTTTTCATAGTGGCAATAATGACCCTAATTTCCCAGTTCTCACCTGCTCTGTTTGTGACTGTTTTTCAGATTTTAATCTAGTTTCACATTCCCTTATATCCAAAGCCCAGTAACTGAAATGTGCTCTTCCTTTTGGTTCATTATTATGTTTGTGATAAATTTCTGTGACTAGACGTACTTTTCTTGTTCAAATCTGTGGTGCTTCTGGTACTACAGGTTAAAAGCTATTTGCTGTATTTACCTTATTCATCGGGGGTGAGGGGGTGGGTATGGGGTGGGGAGGGTGAGGAAGAATGGTCGGGAGTGATGTGCTAATGAAGGTAATTTTAGTTTTAGTCCTATTAATGATAGCAGAGAATAAGACTTTTCTGAAAAATGCCATTTTGATACCAACATGTAAAAATGCCATGGGAAATTAACATATAATAATATATTAACCTGATGAAAAAAGCCAGTCACAAAAGACAAACACGGAATGATTCTACTTATACAAGGTACCCAGACTCGTCCTATTCATAGAGACAAAGTAGAATGGCGGTTGCTGGGGGAGGGGGATATGGGGACTTGTTTTAGAGTTTAAGTTTGCAAGATGAAGTCTAGAGAGTGACTGCATGATAATGTGAATATATATTACTGAACTATATGCTTAAAAAAGAGTTAAAATGACAAGTTTTGTTATGTGTAATTTTACTAGAATTAAAAAATTTTAAATACTGATAACCTGAAAGACTCTGGTAAGAGAAAGCAGAAATATCATCAATACAAACAGAAGTCCAGGTGTATATATCCACTTCAAGCCCTCATTTTCTGATCCTGAGTTGAGCATCAGACTGAAATGTTTACAAACGAAGTATCTGGGATTTGCTTTGAAATAATCTAGGAAAGGGGAAGTGGTATAAATGAAACACAGGCCATGGGTTGGTGGTCGTCTATGCCAGGAGACAAGAACGTGGTAGGAGGTCCTTCCACTCTGCTCTCCCCTCTCACACGTTTAAATTATGCTCTAATTAAAAAGTACACACTCTGGCACACTGCAACAGTGCAAGTGTTAATTAACCACCACTACTACCTAATATAGGTAATAATTCAAGAAAATTTATAGAGTTGTAATTTTTTAAAGCTTCTTATTCAATAAAAAGCAATTAATTTGTTACTTCTATTACTGGGGATGTAATGAACGGCCATGAGGCAATGACACTGGAGCCATTTTGGCTTTTAAAAAACAGTTGTTCTATAAACGAATCAGGAAAGGAAAAGGAGAGAAGGATGCTCCCGGGAGGCAAAAGAACGTTCTGGTGACCAAGCACTGAGTCAACACACAGATGCGTCAGCTTTGTGTCTCTGGACTGTCGGAAGCAGACCTCACAAGGCTTGCAAACACATTTTGAAGTGAAGTCGCTCAGTCGTGTCCGACTCTTTGCAACCCCATGGGCAGTAGCCCACCAGGCTCCTCCATCCATGGAATTTTCTAGGCAAGAGTACTGGAGTCGGTTGCCATTTCCTTATGGTTCTCAAATTTTTGTTTTTAACTGCTGTGAATTTCAAGCCATTTTCAATATTTAAAAGTTTGAAAATTTTCTATTAAAATCTAGGTTTCCACCTTTCTCTGAAAAACCAGTTCTAGTTGGCAGCCCTGGACCTGCATTCTGGCAAGGAGAAAACAGGCTGGAAGCCAACAGCTGCACTCCCTTAGGGATGAGCCGTGTGGTCTCTTCAGCCCACCCCCAAGTCCTAACCCCCGTTACTAAGGCAGGGTCCCCACACCCGCTTCTCAGCTGGCACTCCATCCTCCTCCCTCCTTTCTGGAATCAGACTGACCCTTATGTAGGCATGTGGAGCCTCGTGGGAGACACCTCAAGATGCTTTTATGCTCGTGTTGTAACACATTTTTGGAGAACACAACAGGCCATAGAAACAGAAATAAAATCAGTGTTCATCAGCCTACCTGTATTTTCCGGCATGGAGGCTTGATCAGTGTTTCGCTCCTTTTTGAAAGAAATATTTCCAAACTGAAGCACTGAAGATACCACTTTAAGCATTGCTGTATGTTGATATAAAAAGAAAAAAAAAAGTAAGATATGACATCAAAACGTAGAGGACATATTCTAATGTATTTTGTGCTAAAAATTAGCTATATAAAACTTTTCAGAAAGATAAATCTCAGGATTTCATAAAATTAAGAGGCAGGTCCCATTAATTTCACAATCATTTTCTAGTTTAGGTTTTTTACCCCTAATGTATAAGTCTTGGTAAAACTGAGCATCAGAATCTTATTAGAGAAATCATACATACACAGAATCTCTTCATGGGAGAAGCCCATTATATGCATTGCCTCCATTGTCTCCTGGAAGTTATCTTTGTCTTGTTGTCCCGGAATAGGAATATAGCCATTGGAGAGAAATCTGTAGTTATTAAATCCTTCAAGGAGCAAATCAGCTGAAAGAAAACAGAATACAATGTCATAAATAGTCATCAACAGACTGAAGCACAGCCCCATCTTCAAACTGGACCCACAGGACAGAAAAACATCTAATCCACCACCACCACAGACTTTTGCTTCCTTTACATTCTTACATTAAATACACAGTCTTCCATGATCTGTACAACGAAAGAAATGATGATGTAAACAACAGAAATCTCAACAGGGGCTTTGGGGACAGTGGTTTATACAATATTATATTTGAAATCAGATAGCTGGGAAATGATATCAATTTTCCAGATAACTAAACTTTATTGTTTTCAGATTTAAATACTTCAGACATCTTTTGAGGAGAAGCCTTCAAACCCGTATTCTATGTTCCTGGTGTGGAACATGGGCCCGCCAAGTCCTGAGCCCAGTCAGCACCCTGGAACCCTTTCTCCAGGTCAGTCTGCTTAGTGGTCCATTTGCCTTTGAGAGCGAGGTCTGACATAGCCCTAGTCTGACAGGGTATTATAACAGACACGCCCACTGACTCTCTTACTTCAGGGGACATGAATAAGCAAGAACAAGCTCCTTTTCAATAAATGTGTTCTTAAGAAAAGAAGAGTGTGCAAAATAGTAAAACATGGTTTTTCCTACAATAGACGTTATCTGTGCTTCTGGCTTTCTATGTCACTGGCTCTCCTGCAGAGAACTCCTGATCACATCAATCCCTTAATTCTTATCTACATTACATGGAGCTTCCACTGGGTATTGCTTTAAAAAAAAAAAAAAAGAAAATTCCTTCTTTTAACAGTTATTTTGATTCATTACTGCTTTCAGTCTGCCAGGCTGAAAATGAGGGTTTTCTTCCCTTTAGCATTACCTACTGCATAACCTTGAAATTTTAGTCTCTCAATGGCAATTACTCTATTTATTGCTTTTTTTTTTTTTTCCTTGCAGGTCTTTAACTAATTTCTGGGTTTAACGCTTCCACAGATGATCCATGGTTAGTAAAAGCCTAGATCTCAAGTGAGAAAAGGATCATAGGGTTTTATATGTCTATTGTGATATCTAAATAACATACATACTAATTCTAGAGAAGCAGCATTTACTCTGAGACTCAGAAGAAACCAAAAAGTTGTGCATCTTCTTCTGACCCAGCAAAATTCTGACCCAGGAAAGAACTTACTTTTTACCTTGTCCAACTCTAAATTTCTGGTCTTTGTGATTCACAAAATAAATAAAAATCCACACAGGCTCTTTCTAGTACTACTGGAAGCATAACATGCATTCAGTTGTAAATCTAGGAACACACACGTATTCAATTTAACTTTATTAAATAAATTTACTTATTACTTTTATATTTACAAATTTTGAAACAGTATTTGTATAAAACACATCATATGCCTTCAAATTTAAAATTATTTTAAAAGAAAAGTACAAAAGATAATATACCACCACCCATATGCCTGCCACTTAAAGTACCTATCCCATGGCTTGAAGTTCAATTTCACTTTCATAATTGAGCCAGCTAGAATTTTGGTGTGTATGTGTGCATAGTTCTACAACTGTTCTCTTTCTCAAAAAAAAGTATTATAAAAGATATTCAACTGAACATAAAACAGTAAAAAAAAAAAAAAAAAAAATCTGTAACTTACACTTCAGATGTTCTCCTGCTCCAGATAACAATTGGTAAAAGATATGAAAAGTACGCTCATCTTTTGCTTGACGAACAGCACGAGATTTTTCCAGAAGGTCTGAGCAACGGTGGTTAAGGGTGACAATGAAAAGGTGGTCTCCTCTCAGAGTACACATTTAATTTGTAAGATTTTTCTTTCTTTAGAATACAGTAACTAGTCCGCAATGAATCACTCTAAATGATGGAATTTTGTATGCGGAAAAAGAAAAGACATGCAGTTTCTGTTTCTCACTAATCTTCTAGAACCTCTGAACTTGCAGGGAGCTTGAAGATCAGAGTGCTTCCCTCACCCCTCCCTCCACCCACACTACCCTGACTTGGATTATGTTCAAAGAACACAGCTCTACACAAGGAGCCGTGAGACGCTATAAAAAAAAGGGAAGCCAAGTTGTCTGAGGTGGAAAAGCCTTTTAACAGCAGACTTATTATCGCAATTTCACAAAGAAGGAAACCAGGGCACAAAGAAATTACTCAAACAGCACAGTCAGAAACCAAGACTTTGCTGGACTCCAAAATGTGCGTAACTCTGGTACCACTCCAGTCAGTCAGTATCCGTGTGTCAGAACACCGCAGCCCCGTGTGGGTATTTGGGGCGCGGATCTGGGGCCTGTTTCGGTTTCTCTGTCCACTGAGTCTGGATGCTCCTGGAATATCTCTGCACTGACAGTCCCACTGGACTCCCGAGAGTCTCAGTTCCACTGCTCTGGGAGAGAATTATCTCTGAATTAAATCTTCCTGGGGCCACCACAGCAAACTGGGTATGTGCATATAGCCTAATTTTAATTAAAAATTGGACTATCCCAAACACACCCTCCACATTCGGTGAAGAGTGCATGTACATGAAGGATGCTCTTCAACGTGAAGAGACTCCAGCGCAGCGGTCGCCAACCCTTTTGGCACCAGGGATTGGTTCTGCGGAAGATGATTTCTCCATGGCCCAGAGTGGGGGTGGTCTGGGGATGATTCAAGCGCGTTCCAGTCATTGTGCACTTTTTCTATTATCATTACATTAGTTCCACCTCGGATCTTCAGGTGGTAGAGGCTGGGGACCCCTGCTCTGGATCCATTTGCCTGTCATGTTCAAGTGTTTGTTTTGTTTTCTGGCTCTGAGCATATTTAGAGACATAAAACATAGTTCTGAATTAACAGGAAAAATCCGATCCATCCCTGACCCAAGGGCCAGAAACAATATCTATGACAAAGAGTATTAACAAGTATAGAGAACTTCAGCTGTTATTTCCTAACTGGGACATTATCATTCAGAATCATTTCTAATTTATTCTTTTTAATCAAACTAATTCTCTCTATAGATCCATCGTTCCTTAAGGCTACTCTACGCTTGTGACATTTCTTAGGACTAGTCTACGTGTTTGACCTTTCTTTCCCCTCTGACTTTATTCTGCTTAACACTAAGTGAAACTGCTTCAACTCTGTAGATTATAAGGTTCACCTCAATGGGACATGGTCACTCTACTAAAATCAAAAGTAGATGGGGGAAAAATGGGCTAATACAGCAGAACTGAAGATGTTACTCACCTAAATGTGCTATGAGCACACAAACACTTCCTGGGTCCATTTGCCTGTTCAAATGCCAGTATATGTACAGGTGTTCTCACCTTAGTGGGACCCTCCACTTCCCCAGCCACGCGACCAGATCATGACCCAGTGTCAAAAACAAACAACAACAAAATATCACTTTGGAGTTCATATTCAGTAGTTGAAAGTATCTAAACAAGTCACAATTTCTCTGGGCTTAAGTTTTATCATCTGGGAAATGGAAGAGGCGTCACAGAGGATGGCCACCAGGCCGCAGGAAGATTAAATCATTCTCTATTTTGAATAATGCAATTATGAAAAAGGATACATGTTTCAATGTTGGCCCCAACGATATAGCCAGTTACATCAAAGTTGATCCGAATAAACTTGCCCTGAAAATAAATTACAAAAAAAAAAAACTGAAAATAAATTAAGGACACAGGAGATCTGAACACTATAATAAGCCAAAGTTACTCTGTCATGTATCCACAAGTTGGTTACAAAAATGGAATCTTAAATATATTATCCCACATAAAAGGAAACGAAAAAGCCTCAATAAACTTAGGGCTGGGGTAGGTTACTTTACTGGACATAATAAAAATAAAATGCTAACCATTTAAAACTTTTTAAAAGCTCTTCTAACACCTCCCAGAATATTGGAAATAAAAGCAAAAATAAACACATGGGACCTAATTAAACTTAAAAGCTTCTGCACAACAAAGGAAACTATTAGCAAGGTGAAAAGGCAGCCTTCAGAATGGGAAAAAATAATAGCAAATGAAGCAACTGACACACAACTAATCTCAAAAATATACAAGCAACTCCTACAGCTCAACTCCAGAAAAATAAATGACCCAATCAAAAAATGGGCCAAAGAACTAAATAGACATTTCTCCAAAGAAGACATACAGATGGCTAACAAACACATGAAAAGATGCTCAACATCACTCATTATCAGAGAAATGCAAATCAAAACCACTATGAGGTACCATTTCACGCCAGTCAGAATGGCTGCGATCCAAAAGTCTACAAGCAATAAATGCTGGAGAGGGTGTGGAGAAAAGGGAACTCTCTTACACTGTTGGTGGGAATGCAAACTAGTACAGCCACTATGGAGAACAGTGTGGAGATTCCTTAAAAAACTGGAAATAGAACTGCCTTATGATCCAGCAACCCCACTGCTGGGCATACACACTGAGGAAACCAGAAGGGAAAGAGACACGTGTACCCCAATGTTCACTGCAGCACTGTTTATAATAGCCAGGACATGGAAGCAACCTAGATGCCCATCAGCAGATGAATGGATAAGAAAGCTGTGGTACATATACACAATGGAGTATTACTCAGCCATTAAAAAGAATACATTTGAATCAGTTCTAATGAGATGGATGAAACTGGAGCCTATTATACAGAGTGAAGTAAGCCAGAAAGAAAAACACCAATACAGTATACTAACGCATATATATGGAATTTAGAAAGATGGTAACAATAACCCTGTGTACGAGATTGCAAAAGAGACACCGATGTATAGATCAGTCTTATGAACTCTGTGGGAGAGGGAGAGGGTGGGGAGATTTGGGAGAATAGCATTGAAACAAAACAAAACAAAAAAAGCTCTTCTAAATAATCTGAAAGATTTTAATAGCTTTAAAAGAACACTGTATCCAGTCCTCTAATGCTAGATTTGAGAAAAGTGAAAAATAAAGATGATTTCCTAAGAAAACAGAAATTCATTCAAAGAAAAACAAGAGAAAAGTTGAACAGACCATAAACACAGAAAATAATAAAATATAATTACTCCTTTAAAAATGATGGATTGGTCTTGAATAGTTTAGCAAATTCCTTAGGGAATATTGAATTGTCTTATTACACATATAACTGTTTCAGGGAAACAGAAAATAGTGATCTTTCACAATCCATTTTATAAAGTTATCGTAACACTGAATATACAAGCTGGCAAATATATCATAAAAAACATATCAGAAAGCAAAATAAAAGCAAATATCTTACTTGCAAATAAAGATATAAAAGACCAAATTAAGTATACTTTGTAAAACCAAAGAACACAACAATGATTGAGAATCCCAGGACTGCTAAGGACTGATATTTGTAAACATACTACAACTATTCATCACAGGAAAAGGCAAGGGATGGGATGACTTTCTCGGTGGACGTGGACAAGATTTAATTTAAGGGAAATGAAGACCTAAAGAAGTCACAATGATTTTGAGAGCTCTAGAACTCGCACTACTTGATTTCAAGAAGCTATAGGATAATTAAGACAGCTATAGCATAATTAAGAAGGTGTGGTACTGGTGTATGGACAGAGATACAGCTCAACAGAGCAGTGTACAGTCCAGGAACTGAAAGCCTTGCTCTGCACAGGAAATGCATGGCTAGTTGATATAGCTAAAGTATCATGCCATCACAGTAACAGATGCACATTTCACTAAGGGTCTCCTTTAGATGCCCCTAAACCCCAAAGTGTTTGAGAGGGAGGTAAAAAACGTAATTCCTGGATGAAGCAAAAGCATTTTGTGAAAAACAGCCTCTTAGCACCTCTCAAACAGTTATGTATAAAGTCACTCACTACGTTTATAAATTATCAAAACACTGGTTAAACTGAAACAACTCTGGACATGGGTCTAACATTTGTAACTGAGTATATGTGGACAACAGAATACATTAACAGAACGTGAAGCTGAAAAAGAGGATGGTGACACCAATATCAGCAACACCCTCAAGCTTAAAAGCGGATCTGTGTGTCACAGAACTTAAGGAGGCAACAATTTAAATTCTGTCGACTACGGACTACCCTACCGCGCATATCCATCTTAAGAGGCTGCTGGTGAGCATTTAGCAATTACTTCCATAGGGAATTTGTTAATTACTTTAGAGTCACAAAATAAACATGACAGTTTGCTTGCTTATTTGGTTAGTTTTATTTCATGAAGGGAGACAAAGTTTTGTTTGGATTTTTTTTTTAAACAGGAGAAAAAACTTTTCCTCCTTTTCAGATGGACTAGTGATATTATGTAAGCGGACTTAATAATAACAGTTAATACAAATAACAGTTTACACAAATAAGTTAATAAAAATAAAATGGTTGAGGCATTGAGAGATGCTGACACAATGCTCCCAACTCCAGGGGCAGCAAGGGCATGCTTTTTCAGCACCTGCAGAACAACGTGGCCCAAGCACGTCCAGGGGGCTGAGACAGAGCTGAGGGCACAGAGAAAGGATTCCCCTGGTAGTCGGGTGGAGCTGAGTAGTCTTTCGGGTTATCCAGTACATTCATTAGCTTCAAGATGAACAGTAATTTAAAGGGAGGTTCTGTGCTTGTTTTGAGTTCTCTTAAAACTACTACAGAGAGTAGCAGTCCATGATAACAGTGCAGTCGGATTTCAACTTCTAAACTCTAAGGAAAACTACTCCACTGTTTTCAAGTCTGGGCACATAGCTATTCAGAGTGGCAACCATAAACACCTTTATTCTCTTCTGACAACAGCTTCTCACTTATTATTGCCTTTGCATTGTCAGAATGCAATACTAGAAGAATACCCAAAGCGTCTGACAGTCTGTAATTCTGTGAAGAGAGGAAGATCTTTTTTGATCTAGAACTGTAAAACATTTTCATTTTTAGATTTACAAGCACCAATTAGAATGGTCAATCCAATGAATCTCTTCATTTCGACACCATCTACTTCCCTTTAATCACTCTGATATACAATTTTGCCTTCAGCGTTTGTCCTTTTATAAACCATACTGGATAAATGCTGATCCACAAACATCACAAAAGATGAAAGAGCACCGTCACTCGGTCATTCAGAACACCAGTGGTCCAGATTCTTATCACAACATTCTCAGTGAGGAAATTCTTCCTCTTCAAAGACTAACTGGATGCCAAAGACATATTTCCTTTTGGTCTTTAGAAATACACTGTTCTTGGATCTGAGAAAATTCAAGGCTACACCATTTGGAGACTCAATCTGAGACTTCTGGAACCAAGTTCACCATCATCGTTCAGAGTCTACAATGTTGCCTATCTCTCTGCATTCATCTCATTCATCTAACGTTTGTGAAATGTGTTCCTCTGTCATTCTTTTCTCTTGGCCATTTTGGTGAAAACTTTTGATTTTTCAACTGTGTTCACTGAAAGCTAAAAGTAGACTAAAAAATGCTCTCTGCAGCACTCTTTCATACCTTCTTGAAAGAGAGTGCATTCTTTGGGCAATGTAATAAGCAAACTAAAGGACGATGCAGTAGTCATTGTGATAGCATCCTACTAGGCAATTCCATTACTCTTTATTATTCTGGTCTTGTTTTAACATTGTTGGGGATAACTGATGAGTAATGATGAATCAATTCCCAGGATGATGAAATAGCAAAATGTTACAAAACACAGAAAAGATCACTAATATATCATAGTGATAAGAGTACTAAAACCCTTAATTTTTCTTAGATTTAATAATGGTCCAAAGGAATCATATGGTAATTATGAGAGAAATGAGTTTTACTCTATTTTTAAAAATAAGTCAATTCCATCCTTTTTATGTGGAAGACCCTTAAGAAAGAATAAAGTTTAAAAACTAACAGTCCTTACAGATAGTTAGAACTGCTCAAAAAAGAAACTAAATTAAAATCAGGTCCTGATGGTTATAATGAGGATTACAATTCTTTATGACTTTTAAATAGCTGTATCATTTATACAATACTTCACTGAGCTAAAAAAAAATAGCTATTTTAAAAGAGACTAGTCAAGATAATGTTATTACTTCAAAACTGCAAAGAATAAACTGCCAACCCGCTGCTCAGATACTTTTTCAAACTTTTCTTTAACACTGTAGAAAAGTTAATCAAAATCATATCATACCACCTAATTCTTGCTGAGTACTTCACTTAAAACTTTGTTGTATAGTAATATAAACTTTCAGCTTTCAATAAATTGTCTAATTTCTTTATTATATACTAGTCTACATGCAGTTTAAGCTTTCAACTTCTTATACTATTTTCTATTCCCTTTTCTTTACACTCTACATCACAAGTTCAAAATTCATTAAAAAATTCTTTATTTGGGCAAAAGGACAAAGTTGCCATACTGGCAATGTTGAACTCTAATAACTTTAAAATCTTACACTGAACATAATCCATTTTATATTTGGTGAGCTTATTTTTCCTTTACTTCATCGGAGAATATAAACTAAAAAAAGGAAGTTACATTCAGAGGAGCAATTGGAAGAAAAAAAAAGCACCCTAAATTTTGGGCTTCTGAACAGGTAACCTAAAACGAAATGTCCCAGGTTATTTTAGACATGTGCTCACTTACTTGGATAAACAAGCAAAGTCACCAACACACAACACCTAACTTTCATATCAGCTCCCTAGCCATAGGGAGCTGTTCATAACCAGCACCTGTAGCTGCTCTAACCATTACAATTAGTGCCAAACAAGTATCTTTTGGCTGAATGAAAAGGGCCAGGCAAAAAATCATGAAGAAAGTGGGGTGAGTGAGCCTACACGTGGAGAGGGAGCAGAGTGGACAGGGGTGTCCCTCCAGCCCTCCCCTGACCCCAAAGTAAATTAGTACCTCCTCACATACCAAATCAATACTCTTTCAGAATTAGCATTTTTGTTAACATACAAATCTAGACCAAAGTGGAAAACAAGTTGAGTTTTACTATTAAGTGGGCTGGGTCCTCTAATCTTTTAAACACAATATGAAGAAACTTGTGGAAGATTTTGTTGTTGTTCAGTCGCTAAGTCATGTCCTAAGTCAGGACTCTTCGTGACCCTATGGACTGCAGCATGCCAGCCTCCCCTGTCCGTCACCTTCTCCCAGAGGATGCTCAAACCCATGGCCATTGAATCACTGTGGAAGATGTCTGCTCTGTATCTGATTCCCATACAGGTCAGACTGGGGTACTCAGAATAGTCAAACCAGGATTTCGTCAACAAAGGCAAAAACAAAGGAAAAAGCAAAAACAGGAGAAGTATTTTACGTTATCTATGAATGACAGAGGATGCATTTTGATGCCATGCACACTGTGTTCCGATCCAAGGACAACTAAGACAGTGCGTTACCTGCAAGAGTCTGAACAGCAGACAACTAGCATCCTCTCTGTTATGTAAAACTGAAACTGTTAAGAATTTCACTCAAAGGAGGCAATAGGACAACTTGGATATTTTGACACTATTAAGAAAATAAGAAAATTATCTTAAAGAATTTTATCCCCTCTGAATTGACATCGACTTTCTAGAGCTTATTCTGGTGGGTGGTTATGACATATCCATAGTAATTAAACCTACATTGTTAGCACCTTACTACAGGGACAATGCAGTCTTCATGCTTTTTTCCTTCTTCCTAATTTGTATTTAAAGTTGTTTTAAGATCTGTACTTTGCTAGAAAACACAGCAGCCTAGACAGCGTGCTCTGTGTGTGAGTGAGTTTGCTCCAGGAAGAATCTCCAGTCTGGAGGTAGCTATTTGCCCTAAACGGGAAAACTCAATCGGGAAGTAATTAGCCAGGACACAATCCCGAGGCCAGATGGCTATTTTAAATGCTCCAGCTATTTTAATCTCTGAACTACACCAGAAGCTTTGTTAATTAGTAAAATGAGTTTTCTTATGAATTAAGTGGCCTTGTTACTTAGTATAATGGATGTTTGAAATTCCTGGGGGAAAATGAGTGACATTAAGAGCCCTGGTCTGACTGGAAATACACAGACGTCCGCCAGCCAGTCTGGTGTGGGCCGGGTGTCAGGGCTGCAACAAGCCCCAAGGGCTGGGAGGGCAGCAGCTCGCTTGGAGGACGAGGGATGCCCGTGTAGACCCCATCCTGTCTCGGATGCCGTCACGTTGGCCTCAGTAAGTCTACAGAAAGTCTGGGTGAGGGTACTAAAGACAGAGCATCGACCGTGTTCAATTTACCTACAAAACTGATTTTGGTGCCTCCTGGCCCATACAGGTCAGGGTACAGAACTCTGACTCACTTCCGCTGTAACTTGGTAGCCAAGCAGTAGGGAGGTCACCTGGAGCCTTTATCTGGCTCCAATGGTTGGAAGCTAATTAGCTATTAATACCTTGAGGTACATAACTTGGGAATTGCCAAACTGGCTTAAATATTTGCAAAAGAAAGAAAAAAAGAGAAAAGAACAAAAAGGGAAAAGATGTGGGGAAGTATGGAGCGTGATCCCCACTAAAACTTTCTGAGGGAAGATGCATCTGCCGATACAATCATTTTGAAATTGAAATCCCTGTTTCAAAGTTTCATTACAAGACATTCATTTTACATAAACCTCTCCATCTGGAATGCATCTGACTTTTCAGTAAACAGAGAGCTGGACTAACTGTGAACAATTATTTTCATAAGGGTAATGCTCTCCTAAAGAATCTTCTTTAATACAAACCATATGCTAGCATCTTTGGAAAAAAAGATGTTCTTCAGGAAATTACTCAGATCAAAGAAATGGAAACAAATGGATTCTAAAGTTTATGGAATTTATAGTTTCAAATATTTTCACTGCAAGCACGTGGCTTTAAATAATGACTGCATGGAATTCCACTGGACACACAATTCATCTTTTAACATCACACTGCTCTTTCATGTTGAGGTCCCACACCAACCCCAACCCCAGGCCTGGCCTAGCCATGGTGCCAGAGCCTCCCTCCTGGCCAGAGCCCCACACTTCTAAATCTGGGGCATAGGCACTATGGAAAACAGTATGGAGGTTCCTTAAAAAGCTACAAATAGTTATCATATGATCCAGCAATCCTGTTCCCGGGCATATATCCAGAAAAGATGAAAACTCAAATTCAAAAAGATAATATGCACCCTAATGTTCACAGCAGCACTATTTATAATAGCCAAGACATGGAAGCAGCCTAAATGTCCATCAACATGTTTATCAACAATGGATAAAAATGTGGCGTGTGTGTGTCTATATATATACACACATATACATATATATACACATACACAATAGAAGTCATTCATAAAAAAGAATGAAATTGCCATCTGTAACAAGATGGATGGAACTAGAGATTATCATACAGAGTGAGTAAGTTAGAAAAAGAAAGACACATATATGATACTGCTTACATGTGGAATCTAAAAAATAATGCAAATGGATTTATTTACAAAACAGAATCAGACTCACAGACATAAAAAACAAACTTATGGCTACCAAAGGGAAAGGGGAGGACAGGGACAAATTAAGAGTATGGGATTAACAGATATATACTACCACATATGAAACAGATAAGCCACTAGGATTTACTGTATAGCACTGGGAATGATATAGGTTAATATCTTGTAATAACCTATAACAGAACAGAATCTAAAAATATATATATATGTATAACTGAATCATTTTTGCTGTATAACTGAAACTAACACAATGTTGCAAATCAACTATAAAAAAAAAAGCAAAAAAATGAGGGCATGCACATTCCCTGAGGGCCTGGCACGTGCATGTGCTACCTGAGCTCAAATGCATGTGATGGCAAGTGATCAAAAAGTTAAAATGAAGGTGAGCTCTGTCCACTGATTAGTCCAAGGGTCTAAAAGACTGTCTAGCACTTAGTAGGCAACTACACTGTAACTGAATGGATTCCAAAGACTTCTGCACACCTACTATGTACGTGGGAGGCACAGAGCCAGCAACTAAGGATCTGGAAAGCAAGATGGGAAGGGCCTCTACCATCAGGGATCTTATATCCTAGGAGGAAAGAAATCACAGATGAGCACAGCACAAACCACAGACTGTGGGAAGTGCTATGAAGGAAAACAGCAGGAGGCTGGGAGAGAGAACACAAGGAAACCTCCTCAGATCTCATTTAGGTTTTGAGACAAATGAGGCGTATAGGGGACAAGGATGGAGAAACTTGGACAGACTGGAAATACGTTCTGGAAGTGGACCCACACAATTCAGTCCTGGCCTGGACATGAACAAAAAGTCAAGGATGACTCCTAGGTATTTCGGTTTTCTAGGTTTTGTTGATTCTATTTTGTTTTACGCTTAAGCAACTGGGTGACTTGATTGTATCATTTATTCACCTAAGACTTACAAAAAGATACTTTGAAAGAAAAAGAAAAAAGTTCCATTTGGAATATGTCAATTTGAGAAATCTATTAGACATCCAACTGGAGATAACAAGTAAGCAGCACAGTGACCAGCAAAGAATAGGTGCTTACTTAATAATTAACTGAAATGCACAACAAAAAATCCCATCACGTAAAATTTGAAAATGAGTCTACACTGGCTACTGTCTAACCCCGAGAACCAGGGTTGGCAACGCCCACTGAAGACTGCTGAGATGTTTTAACTGAATGTGGAAGGAGAGTTGATCAGCGGAACTAATATTGCTAAAATCAACCTTCTCGTGTTATTGCGCAGTTAAAGCCTTACGATAATAGTAACTGGTTACGCAACTCTTTCTTTAAAAAAAATACTATACATATCAACATAAAGTTGACTTTCTAAACATTAAAACTCAAAGTCAACAATTTAAAGGCATCTTTGTTTCTTGGTTGAATGATTAGCTATGTCTAACAACACTGCCTTAATAAAAAACCTTTTCTAAAAAGATCAGCTTTTACTATATTAGAGCATACTTAGTGATGATTATTCAGTAGCACAAGCACTTGGGAAAGCAGAACCTCAGCTGAATCAGGGTTTGCTGAGAATTTACACTGATGGATGATTCTTGCTAGAATCAATTTTCCTGGAAACAATCTAAGAAATTCTTCCCACCGGTAGAATGTATAACAAGTTCCCATCAGAATAATCTTTATCAACTTTTGGACAAGCTGTGCCAATAACAAGCATTAAGGGGACTATGTACAGTTACTACTTTACAATGAATTTCCTAATTTAGACTACCATTTAAAGGAGAACATCAGAGGAGTTTCTTAACCTCCATATAACTGATGTGTGGGGATAACTCTGGTGTGGGGCCTCCTGTACATTGCAGAACGTTCAGCAATATGCCTGGCCTCCACCCACGAGATGCCAAGTGTAGGAAACCTAGGGGATCCCAAATTGAGAACCACTGATCTACAGTAATGCAAATTACAGATTTGTTATTTTAGACGCTAAGTTGTGCCTGACTCTTTTGCGACCCCACAGACTGTTGCCCACCAGGCTCCTCTCTCTATCCATGGGATTTCCCAGGTAAGAATACTAGAGTGGGTTACCATTCCCTTCTCTAGGGGATCTTTCCAACCCAGGGATCAAACTTGTGTCTCCAGCACTGGCAGGCGGATTTTTTTTTTTTTTAACCTCTGAGCCACCTGGGAAGCCTGTGGAACTGAGGCCTCTTGCCAAAAGCTACCCGAGTAACAAGCTGGGAAGCTAAGCTCCTCCAGCTTCAGCAGCCTTCAGATGCTTAGCGCTAGCCAATCACACGGTAATGACGACCTCCCAGCAGACCCTGAACCAGAACCAGCACCCAGCAACACTGAGACAACAAATGCTCTACATCACTAGGACTTACGGCATCTGGTTACAAAGCAGTAGCCTCTAACACCTGTCTCTCTGCCCCAAACACAAGGTCCCCATCCGCTGAGTCCTTACCTTTTAATAATGGGATCACCACATTCTAGACCAAAGGACAGGTCTGGTTAGTAGCAGTTTACCTTTTCTAGGCAAAAGTGAGACAAATGGGCACAAAACTGTTTCTCTTGGATTTGGAATGTGGTTTGGGGGACGGGGGTGTTTAGAAATCAGGAGAGACTGGCACCTTGATTTATGTGGTAAAATAAGACATTATCCACTACGAAGTCCTTGAAAATCTTTACAACACTCTCATACCAAAGCTGGAGAAGGCAATGGCACCCCACTCCAGTACTCTTGCTTGGAAAATCCCATGCACGGAGGAGCCTGTTAGGCTGCAATCCATGGGGTCGCTAAGAGTCGGACACAACTGAGCGACTTCACTTTCACTTTTCACTTTCATGGATTGGAGAAGGAAACAGCAGCCCACTCCAGTGTTCTTGCCTGGAGAATCCCAGGGACGGGGGAGCCTGGTGAGCTGCCGTCTATGGGGTCGCACAGAGTCGGACACGACTGAAGTGACTTAGCATAGCATAGCATACCAAAGCTGGTAGCTATCTCCGGCTCCATGACATAGCCACTAAACACAGGGCTTTCAGCAAAAAGAATTTAATTGTGGCTCAGACTCAACTCTGATGATCCATGGAATGACAGAAACTCTAAACGCAGCTCAATTTCCTCAGATCTGAAAGTCACAGCCATGCTTCTTACTGACACAGGCATATTTGTTATCCCACTCTGTAGAGAAAAAGCTAAAATAATTACTAAATGAACTTGGACGAAGCAGATCTTCAGATTTTATCTTACTAGGAATAAACAGTATTCCAAGCAAATACGTCCCTACTGCTTTTCACATAACCTGGAAAGCCTCTTGCACTTCAACTACCTCTGAGGGTATTAGGTGTTAGGGTGGAGTTGTCCCCACCACCCCCAAATTCATATGCTGAAATCCTAATGTCTACTAGCTCAGAACAAGACTATATTTAAAGAAAGGGTCTGCACAAATGTAATTAAGTTAAAATGAGGTCATAATGGTGGGCCGAATCTAACGTGACTGGGGTCTTAGAAGAACAGAACAAACATGCAGAGGGAAGACCACATGAATTCCCAGGAGATGGCTGTCCACAAGCCAAGGAGACAGACCTCAGAAGAAACCAACCCTGGCCACACACTGATCTCAGACTTTATCCTGCACTGTGAAAAAACACAGTCTGCAGTGCTGTTTCGGCAGCCTGGGCACAAGTAATACAGAGGGTTATCGGCTGCCTTTGTATACCGGGTTCCGTATGGTCTGGTCACTCACCTAGAGTCAGACATTCTGGAGTGCGAAGTCAAGTGGGCCTTAGGAAGCATCACCATGAACAAAGCTAGTAGAAGTGATAGAATTCTAGTCGAGCTATTTCAAGTCCTAAAAGATACTGTTAAAGTGCTGCACTCAATATGCCAGCAAATTTAGAAAACTCACCAGTGGCCACAGGACTGGAAAAGGTCAGTTTTCATTCCAATCCCTAAGAAAGGGAATGCCAAAGAATGTTCAAACTACTGCACAATTGCACTCATCTTACACACTAGCAAAGTAATGCTCAGAATGCTCCAAGCTGGGCTTCAAAATAGTACGTGAATGGAGAACTTCCAGATGTTCAAGCTGGATTTAGAAAAGGCAAGAGGAACCAGAGATCAAATTGCCAACATCCACTGGATCACAGAAAAAGCAAGAGAGTTACAGAAAAATATCTACTTCTGCTTTATTGATTACACCAAAGCCTTTGACTGTGTGGATCACAACAAACTGTAAAGAATTCTTAAAGAGATGGGAATTCCAGACCACCTTACCTGCCTCCTGAGAAATCTATACACAGGTCAAGAAGAAACAGTTAGAACTGGACATGGAACAACAGACTGGTTCCAAATTGGGAAAGGAGTACATCAAGGCTGTATATTGTCACCCTGCTTATTTAACTTCTATGAAGAGTATATCACATGAAATGCCAGGCTGGATGAAGCACAAGCCGGAATCAAGACTGCCGGGAGAAATATTAATAACCTCAGATATACAGATGACACCACCCTTATAGTAGAAAGCAAAGAGGAACTAAAGAGCCTCTTGATGAAAGTGAAAGAGCAGAGTGAAAAAGTTGGCTTAAAATTCAACATTCAAAAAACTAAGATCAAGGCATCTGGTCCTGTCACTTCATGGCAAACAGACGGGGAAACAACAGAAACAGTGACAGGTTTTATTTTTGGGGACTCCAAAATCACTGCAGATGGTGACTGCAGCCATGAAATTAAAAGATGCTTGCTCCTTGGAAGAAAAGCTATGAACAACCTAGACAGCATATTAAAAAGCAGAGACATTACCTTGCCAACAAAGGTCCGTCTAGTCCAAGCTATGGTTTTTTCAGGAGTCATGTATGGATGTGAGAGTTTGGACTATAAAGAAGGCTGAGCACCTAAAAATTGATGCTTCTGAATTGTGGTATTGGAGAAGATTCATGAGAGTCCCTTGGACTGCAAGGAGATCCAACCAGTCCATCCTAAAGGAAATCAGTCCTGTTATTCATTGGAAGGACTGACGATGAAGCTCCAATACTCTGGCTACCTGATTCGAAGAACTGACTCACCGGAAAGACCCTGATGCCAGGAAAGGTTGAAGGCAGGAGAAGGGGATGACAGAGGATGAGATGGTTGGATGGTATCACCGACTCGATGGACATGAGCGTGAGCAAGCTCCAGGAGTTTGTGATGGACAGGGAGGCCTGGGGTGCTGCAGTCCATGGGGTCACAAAGAGTCGGACACGACTGAGTGACAGAAATCAACTGAACTATGGTCTGGTGGCTTCTAATTCCAGAAACCACATCATCAGACTATTGCATGGACCGCAACTTTACACCCCCATGGTTAAAAAAAAAAGTCACAGTTATCCTGATTTCCAAAAACCGCCCATTAAGGAATCGTTAGAATTAAAGTTGCTTTGATTCTGGCCTTCTTAACTTTAACCAAGACGTCTAATACCAGAGGAGGGAGGAAAAACAGAGAAACAACTCCAGCTATTGAAGCAGAAATAGCAGAAGCTGAACAACTTGCTATCCAGGTATTGACTCTGAGAAGCTGGAAAAGGGAAGGCCATGTCCTGTGACACTGATCTTGCTGTCATTCAGGAAAATGTCCCTAGACGAGCTGTGCGAGCTGAGGGAGAAAGTAAAGTTTTCACTGAATTCAGAGAGTGGAATGGCTGAGAAGAAAATTTTAGAGACGTACCATCCCAATATTCTGTGATAATCTATATGAGAAAAGAACCTAAGAAATGAATGAATACACGGGCCTGTATAACTGAATCACTCTGCTGTACACCTGAAACTAACACCACTCTGTAAATCAACTACACCCCAATAAAACCAAAATATCAAAAATAAATAAAGAGAAGTAACAGTAGCGATAAATTATTCTGAGATCCATATACCATAGAAACAGCAAGGTACAAAGACAACAATTTACCACATCAAATTCCAACTTCACTTTGTTCAGGGTTAATTGTGCCCAGTGCTGTGTTAAGTACTTGACATGCACCTCATTTAATCTCCATGACAAGCCCAGAATTATTTATATCATCCCCAACCAAAGTGAAGAAATAAGTTCAGAGAGGTTATTAACAACACAACCATAGAATACATAACTATATATTTATATATAATAAACATACGATTTAAATTACTTTCCCATTTGTTTTTTCCTTTTTTTTGCTTTTCAAAATGTGACTACTAGGAAAATTTTAATTACATGTGACTTGCACTGTATTTCTGTTCACTGTTCCATACTACATCTGTTAGGGAGGAAGATACTTTATTTGCTTAATCATAGTAGACATTTAACTAGAAGTCTGAGGAACGAAAGGTTTCTGGCACTTTTAGACTTACAAAACGAGATGAGTTATCATTTTTCACAGTCTTTGCATTTCCAAATGATTCCAGGATTGGATTTGCTTGCAAAAGCTGCCGTTCAAGTTCCCCCTAAAAGACATCACACATAAACACACACATAAATAAAAGCAAATGTATCTTAATCTCTCTACTCCATTCCTCAAAGGAAAAGCAAACAAAACACTGCCTCTTTTCCTCAGTTTTCTCATTTGCCATCTAACAAATTTTGTTGTTGGCTTCTTATTCTCGGTCTTATGGGCTCTGCTAAAGGAAAAAAAAAAAAATCAGCCTCTATCAACTGACCACAAGGAGAAGAAGATGTCACATTGAACAGAGATGCTAAACATAAGGTAATAAGACTTGCACAGACAGGGCAACACCCTCATCTCCAAATTCAGAGATGACAAAGATGGTGAGGCTACTGAATTCTTGCTCAAATTTAAAAAAGCTAAGCATATCATATTTGATGTAGTGTATGCTTTATTCAGTGTCCTTACTTACATGCAAATTAAGCTATAAAACAGTTCACAAACAAAAGATGTAAGTATATTAATATGTGCTTTAATCATGAAATACAACAGAAAGCTGCATGAGAAAGCATGAAGCCATTTCTGGTCATAAAAAGCACTACAAAATGACCCTATGCCCGGGGAATAGAATTTCAGAATTATACTGTAAGACTTAAAATCCTTTTCCAAACACAAGTCTTACCTGTGTATTTTAAAATACCCACCATTATTCTAAACCTAAATAAAGAAATAAAAAACACTAATATGCTTCTCTAAGCCAAAAAAAAAAAAAAGAGTATAAGGAACCTCAGGTAAGATTTTTAAATGAATGGCCAGTTGCCACGTGACGTGACACTATCATCAGACCCAAAGCCAGGAACTAGCATATACCATGAGGCAGTCTCAGCCAGTGGTTAGACGTCAGGAGGTGCCGCTCCCTCCGGGGCAAGGGCGGGGAATGTGCCTGAGGCCCGTGACACAGTGTGTACGCTAGAGCGTTTGTCTGGACTGCCGGGTTTCCCAGGTCTTCACCACAGTCTACAGTTGTGTTCAACAGAAACCAGTCAAGGACTGGTGCTGCCACGTGAACGTCATGACAAGCGTCAACTCACGTTCTCAGCTCTAGATAATACGCCCCCTGTACAGGGAATCTTCCTGTTTGTGGACTTCAAGGGACACCAGACTATTTCTGATGTAAATCTTTCTAAACTCTATATGCTATCAAAGTTTCTCAAACACAGTATCCTGAACCAATGTTAACAAGGCTGAAGGTCATCATTAAGGACAGCAGCCACTGTGCTGTGACACAACAGAGAGCCTTTTCCCTAGAGGTCAGAGGTCACAGCCATCACTGAGTCTGTGGCCACCATCTTGCAAAGCCCTTGCTGCATGGGCTCTGCAACAATGCTTTGGGGTATAAGATTCCTTAACCTCACTGTGTGATAAGGGTGTAGAAACTGTCAGAAAAAATACTGACCGATAGATAGGTGGGGCATTGCATTTATCTGACACAGCCACAGTTAGCTCAAGGAATCAGAACATAGATTCCTTAAAACTACACACTATCCTATCAAATCATAATAAAAACACTTCCAATAATAATTTATCTTTAAAATGTTCTCCTAACTTGAAGACAAAACAAGAATTGTATACCTCATTTTAATATTCCCTAGACATGGCTTCACAAGAGTTGTTTGGGTCAAGATAATTGTTTTTTTCCCCCTCCCTGGCGTGTATATGTTGTGTGTGTACACATGGTGTGCATGTGATCCACTGATCTTGATCCCATTCTTTCATTTGGCTTAAAGGCACCAGTTGCATCCTCTACATCAAGTCAACATCAAGTCAAAATAATGTTCTGTGAATGTCTGCTGAATGGACAGATAATGACAGGTCCAAGCACACTCTATCAGTATCTGGGGAGGGGATGGTGGTGAGCCAGAGGTGGAAGGAAGATTTGGATTAAGGGTCCTCATAGTCATTATGGTGGGTGTGGAGATGTGGGTCCCAGCTATGGGGGCCACTCCATTAACAGGGATGTGGTGGTACTTCTCTTCCAATGGGTTTCTGACATGATTGAGCCCAATTATAGACCTCAAAGACTCAGGAATGAATCATATAAAGCTTGACCCAAAGCTAGTACTATACAATACACAAAAATGATCTTTAGTTAAGAAATTACCACTAAATTTGATCATTGCTACACTGAATAATTCCATACTTAGGTAGAAAGTGCTTACAGCTCTCAACCAAATTATGAAGCCATTTATAAACCTCCAGGGCAGTGCCTAAAGTGTTAACCTTTCCACTGGAACAGCACAGGCAATGTTCCTGTATTTCTATTCTATGTGGTAACAAGAAATGTCACTGTGGACCATGAGGAAAAGAAATTACTATTAACTACTGAAATTATTTTTAAAGTTCTAAGTATTTAAATTATTAGTGCTTTAAAGGTTTGCCAATCGTGATAAAAACTACACCCCTGTGTTTATTACATAATGTATTACATGTACTTGCTATATGATAGATACAGAATGAGTTTGAAGTTGGTGAAAATAAAAAAAACACAAAAAAACCACACACACACATCTTTCAAAATTCCAGTTCAGCCAGCAAGGGGACTCGGGCTGGCCTCCTGCTGCCCTCAGGCAAAGCTGTGGCTTTCCCACTGACCACAGAGTAGGGTTGGAAGCTGGTGAAAGTGAAAGTCACTCAGTTGTGCCTGACTCTGCGACCCAATGGACTATACAGTCCATGGAATTCTCCAGGCCAGAATACTGGAGGGGATAACCTTTCCCTTCTCCAGGGGATCTTCCCAACCCAGGGATCGAACCCAGGTCTCCCACATCACAGGCGGATTCTTTACCAGCTGAGCTAGAAGGGAGGCTCTAGAATACTGGAGTGGGTAGTCTATCCCTTCTCCAGGGGATCTTCCCAACCCAGGAATCGCACTGGGGTCTCCAGCATTGCAGGCAGATTCTTTAGCAACTGAGCTATGAGGGAAGCTGGTGGCAGCAACTAATCACATGTTGAGAACCAATCTCCAGGATAGGCTATAATTTCTGTGCTTGCCACTTGCTATCTGTTACCCTTCTGTCTCAGTTCAAGGCAGTTTAGACCAGTAGATACAAAGTCATCTGGAAGCTGCCATCTGACATGGCTGACTGAGCAGTCGGTGGGGAGGTGGGTGGGCCTGAAGAGGCCATTCTCGGGGGATGGTCAAGTTTAAGAAATTAGTTGTCTTCAAACCAGCTCTGAAATTGCACCTGGTCCAGGCTTCAGAGTGGCCTTGAATACCATGCCAGACAGCAAGGGTCTGTAACAGCGACACACGACGAGGGAACTTAGCCTGAAGATCGACTTGCAGTCGGCTGGGGCATTAAGCCAAATGACAACTCATTTTGTTACAACAAGTAAAAGTTTACAGGTAAACGTTTTACTTCTTAAATACTGTGGCCTTAATTTTGAAAATTTATTTCTTATATTTGTTCATATGTCTATAGTGAAGATGAAGTTACAAAATACATTAAAAACAAATGAACACTTCACAGTGCTAGGAGGGCCTCAATAAAAAGACAATGACAGGTACTGACCAGGATATGGAGAAACTGGCATGCCCATACATTGCTGGGAATGTAAAGTGGTACAGCCTCTACACAGAAGTCTGGCAGTTCCCCAAAACGTTAAACAGAAAGTTTCCACAACCCAGCAATTCCACTCCCGGTATACACCCAAGAGAAGTGAAAACGTATGTCCATGTGAAAACTGATATATTGTGGCATTATTCGTAATGGTCCCAAAGCGCAAACAATCCAAACGTCCATCAACTGATGAGTGGTAAACGAAACACGACGAATATAAGATAACGGGTTGTTATTTGGCCGTAAGAAGGAATGGAGCACTTACGCATGCTCCAACAAGGACAAACCTTTGCAAACTTTATGCAAAGTGAAACCAGTCACAGAGAACCACATGTTACGCGATGCCACTCACATAAAACCCTCAGGACAGGTGGGTTCCGAGGGACAGAAAGTGATTAATGATTTCCAGGGGGGACATGGAAGGTGATTCCTATGGGTAAAGGGTTTCTTTTTGGGGGCCGTGAAAATATTCCAAAATTGATTGTAGTAGTAACTGTGTGACTAGACTAAAAAATAAACAAACCCCACTGAACTGTATGCTTTAAAAGGGTGAATTTTGTGGGACATGAATTTAAACCTCAATAAAGTTGAGGGAAAAAGAGCCAAGAGCAAATAAAGATTCACAAGATCTGGAGGCTACAAATGCCTTTCCTTTTTTTTTTTTTTTTACAATTTATACTGCTGTTTAGTGATAAAATGCTATCAATTTATACAAATGGTTCCTGGGAATCCAAGTAAGTTTTGCCTATAAGGTTCAACATAAATTCAGAAACCAGTTACAGGGAACCAAAAGAAACACTGACCTGACAAAGTAAAACCATTATTTTATGGCAGTCATCCTCACAATGGGGTGAGGAAATCAGGCCTAGGGGCACTCAGGAGAGGATGGGGGTGTAGGGAGAGAAGTAAGCTCCTGAGATGACCCTCCCCAGGGTATGACCAGTAGTCTCTAGGCTCAGGAGTGTCTCATATTCCTCAGTGTGCTGGGGAAGAAAAATTAATGGAGAACCAGGGGTCTCCTCATGTTTCTAAAGACATGGCATAACTACTACTTGACTAGTGTTAAAATAAACTTGGGAAAGCAGCACAGAAGAGTCTGCACAGAGAACATGCAGAAAGACATGCAAGTCAGCAACAACAGCACAGCATGGCCTAGAGAAGCTGGTGCCTTCTGGAGGAACCTGGCTTGACTGGACCCAAAGTGAAATCTCGGGGTAAGCATGCTACTCACAGGGGTCCACTCTGTAGTTGTTTCTGACATTGAAACAAAACGTTAACGATGATGATGTATGTAAGCCAAAGGATTAGGAAACCTAAATCTGTAGGTTAATTATTTAATGCTATTTTGCTAGTGATCTAGGTACATATTAAAAGGTCATTTAGCATGTACTCTAAAGCTCAAAGAAAATCTGGCTGCTGGTCTAGAGATTCCTTCTTTAACTGGCCAAAGAGCCTTTCACGATCATGTAGGATAGTGATGATTTCATTCATCCTCCCAATTCACATCGCTGGTGTGGTCTACAGTTAAAAGCAAAGGAACATCATGGGATTTTATGGGTGTGGTACAAGCTTTGGCATCTGAGAATCTCTTAAGAATTCTAAAGAAAGGTATCTGAAAATCTGTCTGTGACTATTCCTTTAGAGGCTTCTGATTGCTTCTTCATGGTGATAGGTTGTTTTCATAACACTATCATTTACTGCTTTATGCTAGCTTTGCAGCAGCATGCTTGCAGAAAGACATACAAACCAAAACCATTCCAATGCTAGGGAAAGGGTTAGTCCAGGTGCAGACACCTCAGTCTATCTAAGACATGTGGCTCAGCCCTGCCCTCCCCCTCTATCAGGACATGCTCTGGTCCATGATCTGCCAGATGCTATGCTCTGTGGGGCTAAAAGCGAGGCATCTGATAGGAAGAATAACACTTCTCTACAACTTGCCCAGGACAAAAAAATTCTAAATTTATATATTAAATACAATGAGACTTTCAGGTTACACATATCAGACCACACAGTGTTAACAGATCAGAAACTGTTACAGTTGCAACCCTAAATTCAAAATTTAATATACGGCATGAAGTTAGGTTTCCACATGCTTAAGAAGTATTAAAGTGATTATGCCTGGCCACTGACACATGAAACCCTAAGTTTACAGGCTTCACAAACATATGATTCCAAGTCATAATGAAAGGGTAAATAAACATCAAAGTTCCTCTAGAAAACAAAGGTAAAGCAAAAGGGCATGCTGCTTCTCAGGAACAGTGAGCCTCAAAGCAACACATTTTCAAAAAGAAACATTTTGTTCATAAGAAATTTCGCTCAGAGCTGATGGTATTTGTGCCTAGTAGCGACTCAGTCTAAAGACAGAAATTAGTGCAAACATTCATGACTAAGAAACAAAGAAAAGCACTTGCCTGGTGTTTCACTGGTTTAGGTGATTCCTGCTGCTCAGTTACAGACAGACAAATGCAAACGTTAGCAAGTTTGGGTCTTTTCCTAGCGGTAAAGCCACATCCAAAGCACCAAGTCAGCGTGAGGGTTAGAACTGTGACAGCGGGTTTGGCTGGCATCTCTCAGGGGGTATTAACGACTACATCTGCATATCTACAAGTCAAGGGTAACTGACGTGTTATATTCTTACACCTTTTGTCATCAATTCTCCCCCAAATTTCTATCCTGCCCTCAGGCTGCTGTTGGTGGTAGCTCTCTAAGTTCAGAAAGAACCACTGAAAATATCTGAGGATATTTCTCTGGTGGTTAAAAACTGAGAAGTCTTCATGAGCTTGCTTATTGACCTCTAACAATCCTTACCACAACTCTGCAAGAGATCGGGCTTTGAGTTACAACCGTAATTTCAGTTTGCCCTGTTGGAATTGCCAGTTACCAGCAATTTCTTGATGTCCTAGCCCCTCCTTGCTGGGGGCGACAAGGAAGCTGTCAATAAAGGCAGTGCACTGAGCACCCTCACTTCCTTATTCTTGTTTCTGAAATTACTAAAGAATAAATCTAAGGGTTTTAAAAACAAGGGCAGAACAAAAACTTACAGGAATATTATGGTCCTTTCGTCCTTTGTGTGAAGAAGCAACATGAGCAAGGTACTGAATGACTTTCTTAGTGTTTTCTGTCTTCCCGGCACCTGATTCGCCCCTGGAAGATATAGTAACACAGTCTGCTTTACAGAAAGCACAGCACACACATTCCCAACCTATAATCAACAAAAGTAAACTGATTTGAAACTAGAATTAGTAAGAAGTAAAAAGAGAGTAAGTAGGGAAAAAAAAGAAACAAAACACAACACTATCACCAGTAGCTGGAAAATGATTTTTAAATGGTATAAATTAAATACATTCTTTTGGTAGATGCCAGTTAAGAGGACAGAGGAAAATGTTCACAACACTTCCCCACCTGTGCTAGGTATCAGTGGCTCTGCCAGAAAAGTGAAGTTTATTAGAATGTTTACAAAGAAATTCCTCAGCACCAGAAACATATCCAGCACTAGAACCAGAATTTCTAGAACAATTAGACTAAGGTAACTGAATCTGCAGGAATCGAATGAACCCCAGGATCCCCGCTGATCACGGCCAGCATCTTCAAGGCCTGAATACCTTTTAGGCTCATCCCTCAGAGCTGAAGATGGTTCACTCCCCTGGACCCACAGAGCATCTTGTACATACCTCATACATACAGCTTTTCTATTACTATCACCTACACTGTTAAATCCATCTATGTTTTCCTTCCAGGACTTTGATGTCTTCACTTTTTACAACTATATTTTAATTAATCGAAAAAAATGTACAGTCTGAGGTCAAGTTGTTATTTTTTTAACTTTATTATTTCTGGCTGTGCTGGGTCTTTGCTGCTCCTCGGGCTTTTCTCTAGTTGCAGCAAGTGGGGCTACTCTCTAGCTCAGTATGTGGGCTTCTCCTGTTGCAGAGCACGAGCTCTAGGGTGTGTGGGCTCAGGAGTTGCGGCTCCCTGGCTCCGAGCACAAGCTCAGTAGTTGAGATGCATGGGCTCAGGAGCTCCACGCAGAAGGGATCTTCCTTGATTACGGATCGAACCCGTGTCTCCAGTATTGGCAGGTGGGTTCTTTACCACAGAGCCACCAGGGAAGCCCTGAGGTAAATATTTAATCTCATTTTCCAGTCACATGATTCAGCTCACATCCCATTATCAATGGCTGACCAAGACACTGATTATCTTGGTCAAAGTGATTTGAAATGTTATCTTTACCTTACACTTATGACTTTATTCCAAAGCCAATACCCTATGCAGTATTTCTGAAGTATGACTAACCACATTACCCATCATTGTTTTTTAAAACCTCAGAGACAAGTAGTCTCTGAGGCTTATTTTTTTCAGATAAATTTCAAGTATTTTGTTCTGCTATATCCCTCCCCTGTCTCCTCCCACCTGCCACCTCTATAAAAACAGGCAGACAGAATTTTGAGCTAAATAATATACATGCTGTTTTTAGGAGAAATGATGGCTTCATCGCTCAGTTAAATTCTGTATTTTTCTAAGTTCAAAACAAGCAAGGACCCAGGTTTGTCTTATTCACCTATTAAGTCATAGTGCCTAGCACAGCAAGTACTCAATACATTCTGTTGAATAAAAGAATGTAAGTCTTATATGAGTTTATTTCTAGGCTCTATTTGATATTTTTGGTCCTGTCATTAATGTCCTTTTATCATCATTATACTTTCTACTTGGTCATCATTGGTACCTGCTAATGAGTTTCATTCATTCCTTTATTCAACACATTTCCAAATCAATTCAGGCATCCCTTAAGTGCTAGAGATTGAGCTGTGGATACAATCTTCCTGGAGCTCAAGATTAGAAGAGATTTAAAACAAACAAGAAAAACAAATTGGGCCTCTGTAGGATGTGAGGAGGGTGACGAAGGAAACAAAGTGACTGAGGGGGAAAAGGCAGAAGAGCAAAGGACAACTCCCTGGACATTCAATGGTGGCGGGGGTGGGGGCACTCGACTCCTGAACGCTGAGCAGGACCAGGCACGAGAGGGCCTGAGACAGAGCATGGAGGCAGATGGAAAGACAAACGCAAAGGCCTCAAAGCAGAAAAAAAGCTCGGTATATTCCAGCAACCAGCAGGCGGAGTACAGGATCTGATATAAATAACCAGCCGGGCAGACACAGCAGGAGGGACGCCGCCGAGGTGGAAAGGCGTGGATGGGACGCACCCTGGAGCCATGGGGATGAATCTGGATTTTACTCAAGTGCAGTTTCATAAGAGCTATGCCAGTGGTTTTCTCTGTTGTGTTCTTAACTTTATTTAAAATACCTAGTGTTTCAAGCTAATCACGATGTTGGCTTTTGGTTTCAGATAATTTTTCAAGATGCTAAGAAATGTGCCTCATGTAGACTGACGATGACTTGTCTTGAAGCAGTTATGATCGGTACTCATCAGCTTGGTCTGACTCTGCAGTTTCTTGGCTAACCCCTCTCAACTGGACATACTTCATTGTATCCTGAAAGCATTTTTTCCCTGACTGTCACACTTAACTCAGCTGTACTGAGCCGTCCGTCAACAACTGCCTATGAACTCTGCTAAATTTTCTGTATTTCAGGTCTAAGATACCTCTGCTAATATTACACATAAGGCTGTGTTGTAAAGGAAAAAAAATACAGTCCATCTAAAGCACGTAATTGGGCTTTCCCAGTGGTTCAATCGGAGAAGGCAATGGCACCCCACTCCAGTACTCTTGCCTGGAAAATCCCATGGATGGAGGAGCCTGGTGGGCTGCAGTCCATGGGGTCGCTAAGAGTCAGACACGACTGAGCGACTTCGCTTTCACTTCTCACTTTCATGCATTGGAGAAGGAAATGGCAACCCACTCCAGTGTTCTTGCCTGGAGAATCCCAGGGAAGGGGGAGCCTGGTGGGCTACCGTCTATGGGGTCGCACAGAGTCGGACACGACTGAAGCGACTTAGCAGCAGAAGCAACAACAGCAGCAGTGGCCCAGTGGTAAAGAATCTACTTGTAATGCAGGAGCCGAGGGTTGGACTCCTGGGTCAGGAAGATCCCCTGCAGGAGGGCACGGCAACCCACTTCAGGATTCTTGCCTGGAGAATCCCAAGGACAGACAAGGCTGGTGGGCTACAGTCCTTGGGGCCACAGAGTCATATATGACTGAAGCGACTTAGCACACACAAAGCATACAATTAGTATTCAATAAACATTACCCATTATTGTCCACTCAGCTGTTCATCCACCATATAGAAGGGAATTTGAATTACCAAACTCTAAATTACTTCATGAATCTATCATGCTGGTAAAGTGGTTAAGAAGTGGGCCATGGTATCTTGATGACTGCTGCTACTGCTAAGTCGCTTCAGTCGTGTCCAGCGCTGTGCGACCCCATAGACAGCAGCCCACCAGGCTCCCCTGTCCCTGGGATTCTCCAGGCAAGAAAGCTGGAGGGGGTTGCCACTTCCTTCTCCAATGCATGAAAGTGAAAAGTGAAAGTGAAGTCGCTCAGTCGTGTCCAACTCTTAGCGACCCCATGGACTGGAGCCTACCAGGCTCCTCCGTCCATGGGATTTTCCAGGCAAGGGTACTGGAGTGTGTTGCCTTTTCCTTCTCCGTCTTGATGACCTACTTAGATTCCAATCCAGCCTACCACTTCTTAGCTATGGGGCTTTGGGCAAAGTGATTGGCCTCTGAACCTCGGTATGAAGTGAAGTGAAGTCGCTCAGTCGTGTCCAACTCTTTTCGACCCCATGGACAGAAGCCTACCAGGCTCCGCTGTCCATGGGGTTTTCCAGCCAAGAATACTGGAGTGGGCTGCCATTTCCTTAGACTCCTTTAAAATGAGATATGGTTACTCTGCAAGATTGAATCACGCCTGCAAGGAGCCTAGCATGGCACCTGGCACTATGATGGTCAACAGTGATGATGAATAAATTGACAGAAGTAGAAAGATGATAATCTCTGATTAGAATATGAAAGACAAGGGTGGGAAGATTTGGGAGAATGGCATTGAAACATGTAAAATATCATGTATGAAACGAGATGCCAGTCCAGGTTCGATGCACGATACTGGATGCTTGGGGCTAGAGCACTGGGACGACCCAGAGGGATGGTATGGGGAGGGAGGAGGGAGGAGGGTTCAGGATGGGGAACACATGTATACCTGTGGCAGATTCATTTTGATATTTGGCAAAACTAATACAATTATGTAAAGTTTAAAAATAAAATTTTTTTAAAAATTAAAAAAAAAAAATATGAAAGACACAGCAGAATCATTTTGGATAACAGTCCTTTAGCAGTTGTGTCTTCCACAAATATTTCTTCTCAGTCTGTGGTTTATCTTCTCAATCTTTTAACACTGTCTCTTGCAGAGTGGAATTTTTAATGAAGTCTAGTTTATCAGTTATTTCTTTGATGGATGTCTCTGGTTTTGTACTAAAAAGGTATTACCATGCCCAAGGTCATGTAGGTTTTCTCTTATGTTACCCTCTAGGAGTTTTATAGTTTTGTATTTTATATTTAGGCAAAGAGTTGGACATGACTGAGCACACACACACACAATCAAATGAAGTGAGGGTAGGAATTTGCTGCGTACAGGAGGGAACTTTACAGGATGATCAAAATGATAATGTTCTCTATCTTAACAGAGGTTTACGTTATACAAATAACTCAGCCCATATATACTTAAAGCACATAAACACTTAAGAGTTTTGCATTCTGTTATACCGTAAGTCCCCTACATATGAAGGAGTTCTGTTTCGAGAGCACATTCAGAAGTCCAATTTTTTCCTAAGTCCAACAAAGTTAGCCTAAGTACCTAACACAATGTGCTATATAGTACTGTACTGTAATAGGTTCCTAAGACTTTCCACACAAATCCACAAAAACAAATAAAAAAACATTTTTAATCTTACAGTATAATAGTACCTTGAAAAGTACAGTAGTACAACAGCTGGCACACAGAGTTGTCATCGAGTGAAGAAGCAAGAAGTGTTACCAACTGGAGGAGGGAAAGGACGTGGGAGACGGTAGAGCTGAAGGATCGTCAGCAACAGGAGACGGAGGGCAAGCTGCAATGTCACTCTCGTCTGATGTTGATGGAACACAGGTTCATATCTTTGAAAGTTCACAATGTGAAGGTTTGTATGTAGGGGACTTAAGTGCATGTGAATTTTGTCTCAAAAAGATAAAGATGCAAATCCTGAACTTTACTTAATGTTATGTATGCTGAAATATTTAGAGGGAAGCACACTGATCTACAAATGCATCAAATGAAGGGATTAATAGCCCAAAGAGTGGTTTTTCAGTTGAAAATGAAAACATCTGATCAATCAGCAGTCACCGAAAGAAATACCATCCAACCTTAAGCAGTCGAAGTGTTAGTAGCTTAGTCGTGTCAGATTCTTTGCGACCCCATGGAATGTAGACCACCAGGCTCCTCTGTTCATGAAATTCTCCAGGCAAGAATACTGCAGTGGGTAGCCATTCCCTTCTCCCGGAGATCTAACCAACTCAGGGATGGAACCCAGGTCTCCTGCTTAAGCTGAGCCTCCTGAAAATGCAGCTCCCATGGAACCCCATCCCAAGGAGTTTCTGGACTGGGGGAAGTCTGACCCTGAGCACCAGCAAGTACAAATTCAGCTGTCCACTGGCATCACAAAGCCCCATAGAACCCTCCATACTCTCCCCTAGAAGCCCCAATCCACCTACACCACCCCCCGTTTCTTAAATTTAGTATGGAAGCCTTTTATTTCTGGTTTTCACCCAGTTACTCATCACTGAATACTCCCACACGTGTGCATACATAAACTCTGTCTTCTCTCCTGTTAGTCCACTGTCCATTTGTAGATCCCCAACCACAGGACCCAAGTTGGAAAAGTTTCCCTCCCAACACAATAAAATGGATTGATAGAGGGATGAACAGATCAATATATAATAAGCAAACATAGTAAAATATTAATGGCAGAATCTAGACGGTAGATATATAGAACTTGACTGCAAAAATTCTTTCACCTTTATGTTTGAAAATATTCCTAATAAAATGTTCAGAAAACTCAAAAAAAAAAAAAAAAAGCAAATATGGTTTATCTGATGACTGCTACTTTCTGCACACAAAGAGATACCCCAGCTGCTGTAGCTCATAAACCCACACCTCATCACTGATGCATACATCAGTCTCAAACGACAATGACCATCTAATTATAAGTGCTAGAGCTTACAATGGTCACTTTTGGTGACAAGAGTAAAGCAGTGCTCACTAACCTTAGGTTTTGTCAAACAGCAGTCACTCCCTCCCCAAGTGTTTCCTGCTTCCAAACATTCCAAAGAGTCCTCATCCAAAATGATCATCCAAGCTCACAAACCACCCAAAAAGGAGAGGAATGTGTCCTGCCTTCATCCCGTCTGCTGCTGCAGGGTCACCGTGACTGCGACACTGCAGGCAGGTGACCCGAGTGCTACTCCTCTCTCACTCGTGAGCAGCCGTCCTGGGCCCCGGGGTGGGAAGGAGGGGCCCGGCTCACATGCTGGAAGCACCGCCATTCTTGCTGGGGCTCTGTGAGCCGTCCAGAGGCCCAGGGAACGCATGTGAGGAAGAAAGGGGGCGGATTTACCATACCTTACCATACCCATTTCATGGAGCTTCAGTGGTTAGATTCTCAGGGCAGTTTTCCTCTACTAACTGATGCTCTATAGTGAAGAACTTGGCTGCTCTTTGTTCCTGATTCCTGGGCGGTCTGGAGCCTCCAGCTACCTGGAATGTTAGGTACCCACCATGTTAGTCATGGTGGGCACTTGGCTAGCTATAGGATGGGGACTGGACAAGCTGAAAAGCCAAACGGGCAATTAGAGGTTTGTGCCTTTGATCCAAGTGACCCTCCTGGGAGGGAAGAGGGGATGGACACGGATTCAATCAACTGTGCCTACATAGTGAAGCCTAATAAAAACTCTTTGAAGCTAAGGTGAGCTTCCTGGTTGGTAATATACACCGATGCACTGGGAGCGGAAGTGACCAGAGCAAATGGAAGCTGTGCCTTTGGGAAACTCCAGCTCTCACCCTCTCTAGCTCTGATTTGTCACTCTAGCAAAGTATTGAATCTGAGTGGGTAGTGGCCACCCTCAAATGCGTAGCTATTTGGTCAGAAGTACGGGTGGCCTGGAAACCCCTGAGCTTGTGGCTGGTATCTGCAGAGCCAGCCCACACGATGGGTGTGCCTTGGGAAATCAAGGTCAAAATTGCTTCAAAACCGGTAGTTTTAAAAAGATGTTTGCGGCTCACTTTCTGAATAACTGACTTTTCTGAAGAATATGCCCAGTGGAATAAAATAAAAAACTGAGCAGACTATTCTAGAATATAGACTTAAAATGAAGAGACATAAGGAATGCAAGGAATGAGACCTGACAGGATTGTGGATCTTTGGAAGTCATAAGAAACACGTTGAAGACTATTATAGAAATTCACATATGGATTTCATATGAGACAACATTACTGTTTCATTGTCAAGTATGACAATGTGTGTTATGTGGGCACACCCTTGCTCTTAGGAATCACCTGCGGTGTATCCAGGGGTCAAGTGTCAGAGTATCTGCAAACAGTCTTGTGCGTGTACAGAAACAAGGGACACATTGAAGTAAAGGGTACACGAGCACTTAACGTATCACTCTTTCAACTTTTCAATAAAATTTAGGTTTGTATTCGTTTTACATGAAAACTTGGGAGAAATGCAAAGGTTTAAAAAAAAGAAAAAACATAAAATTTGGTAAAATTTAACTCACTGAAGTTAGGGGATGGGTATCTGGGGGTCTCCAACTATTCTATTTTTGTGTAGGTTTGAAATTTCAAAATAAAACACCTTTATAAAATGGTATCGGAAAGGTTTTGCCCTTTGAAAACACATACAATATTCAATTGTTTCTAAAACTTCCTAATCTTAAGCCTGTTTCCTTGGTTCCTACTTAATTAAGAGATTCATTGTTTTGTTTGCATTTTTATCCATTTACTTAGGATGCCCAAAAGCAGTGTTCCAGGTTCTCAGAGGATAATTAAAAAGCAATCAAAGTCACAGTTCCTACCCTTCTGTCTAGTTGTAAAACAAGACACAAAGACCCAAATAGGTAATGAATCACAGCATGTGAGGAACAGGGCCTGACGAGAGGAAATCAGTGTGGGCTGGAGCCAGCTGCACCATGGGGCTTATGTCCTCCCTGGAGGGAGAGAGAGGAGAAAGGCAAGGGAGTCAGCCAGGATCCCAGAAGATGGGGCAGACAGTAGGTGCTGGGCGGGGCTAGGGCAGGACAGGACAGGAGAAATATGAAATGAGGCGACAACTGGAAATGGGAATGAAAGAGAGCAGGGAGTCAAAGCAGATGGCAAGGTTTTAAGCCTTGAGTCTGGAAACACAAAGCACTGATGATGGAAAGAAAGATACTGGGAGACCCATCTTGTTTGTGTGAGAACAGAGGTTAATTTGTCGGCGTGTTCAGTTTAAACTGGCTTTTATTCCCTGCTTCACAGCTTGCGCTCCAGGAAGACCCAAACACCTGTAATTGCCTGACACCGTTCTCACCTTCTGTCCCCTGTGCCCGTAAGGTCCACTGATTCTGTCAGAAGCTATAAGAAATTGTGACAAAGGTGAAGGTCCAGAAACTCATCTAACTGTGGGGCCACCCACCTGAGCTAAAAAATCCCTGGAAGCCAGTAAGGCCCAGCCTAGACTGCCATCTCCCATGGGCCCAATCTCCCCACCCTGCCCCTGCCAGATCCACCAGGGCCCAGAGGTGAGCTCTGCAGGGGACTTCAGATCGCGCCCCCGCCAGCCTTGATCGCTGCTCAAAATGCAGTTCCTCTGGCCACTCTTCATTCTTACCCTCTGGTCTCATTTTCTTTCTCCTGATTCCAAACCCAATTATTTTCTGCTCTGCTGCTGCGTCGCTTCAGTCGTGTCCGATTCTGTGCAACCCCATAGACAGCAGCCCACCAGGCTCCCCCGTCCCTGGGACTCTCTAGGCAAGAACACTGGAGTGGGTTGCCATTTCCTTCTCCAATGCATGAAAGTGAAAAGTGAAAGTGAAGTCGCTCAGTCGTGTCCGACCCTCAGCAACCCCATGGACTGCAGCCTACCAGGCTCCTCCGTCCATGGGATTTTCCAGGTAACAGTACTGGAGTGGGTTGCCATTGCCTTCTCCGATTTTCTGCTCTAGCCCCCCTCTTTTCCTCCATACTCTGTGGGATCCCCATTCCACAGTGTGCAAAGTCACCCACGTTCTCGGCTTCCTGACTGAACATTCCCCTCCGCTGGCCATACTTCACATCACACACCTGTATGAGCATACACACACATATACATCATCACACACACACACACAAACATCAGGGGCATCCTTCTCACTCCCCCAGTGCTGTTTCTAGACTCTTGTTCTTCTTTTTTTTTTTTTAGACTCTCTTGTTCTAAAAGCCCCTACCTCTCACCTCTCTGAGGTCACACACAGCAGGAGCAGTGGTTCTGACACTGGATTTATTTTGCTTAGTAAGATCTTAAAAAACACCCCCCCTACCCCGCCACCCACGCTGTTTCAAAAAAGAAAGCACTTTTATTTCCAAAGAAAACAGGAAGGGTCTTATCTTGGAATAAAGGACATTCCTCTAAGTGAAATAATTTAGCTTTATGAAGGGCTTATCAGAGGCCACTGCCCTCAAACCATCACTTGTGTGTGTGTGTGTGTGTGTGTGTGTATGTCAAAGCCCCTCCTCTCCTTGTGTGAGCAACACATCCAACCCTTTGACTCAGTGACACCCTCCACCCCATGCCCTCCTGCCCTCCCCCCCACTTCTCAGCTGCCCACTCCTTCGGCCACACTTGAGGAGCTCCCTCCCAACACCTGCGGCCACGACGCCTGTTCTTCCTGCTCCTGCTTCCCCAGGAGGCCCTGCTCTCCAGTTTCCTGACCCATCTCCCTCCTATCAGTCCCCCATCGTGTGCCACACCCCATGGTCCATCATGACAGTCTCTCTCGCTGACGTTCTCAGTTCTCTCATCTCAGTGACCCCCACCTGAACCCACTTATAAAAACTTTGGTGGATTAAATATGATTCCCCATTTCGACACCCTGGTAGGGGAGTGTCCACAGCAAAGGCCCCAAGTGGCTCTGGGCAGCCAGGGCTAGCCCACTGGAGAATCAAAGGATCCACCAAGGCACCCCAGTCAACAGTCAACCAGCACCCTGGCCCTCAGCTGCCCCCAGCCAGCGGGTGAGCCCCAGGTGAGACGGCTGGGGCTGGCTCGGCTCAGCAGACAGGCCCAGCTGAGTCCAATCCAAGGGCTTGGAAAACTGCTTCCAGTCACTAAGTGTCTGGTAGTTTGTTGTTTAAGAAAAACTAATTTGTATAACTCAGAAGCTAAACATCACTGGAAGAAAATTTACATGAGACAGGCTTATTTTCTACTTCTTTTATACTTCTTGTTATCAAAAACCAAAGTTTCTATGGGAAAGAAAAGCCAAGAGATGAGAACTTTCTCTGTTTCTGGGCCCCCCCACCCGCCCACATCAGGCCCTGTCTCCTCCCTGACCCTGGCCCTCTAGGGGCCCTGACTCCCACCCATCTTGTCCTACCCCACCCCCATCAGTTTAACCTCTCCTACCTTAAAGACACCACCAGTAAAAAAAAAAAAAAAAAGACACCACCAGTAACAACAAAAATTGATTCCTTACTGCTTTTCAAATGCTACAATTTTCACTCTAGAGCTATTTGGAAGTTGTAGGCCCAGACTTAGCTTTTTGCTGCTTTTTAAAAACTTTCTCTCTCACACACACATACACCCATGTCATTCCTTGACTGCTGTCTGGCCTGACTCCCTGCCCACCCCAGTGCACTGAGAGGACCACGACCAGCCTCCCTCGCCCACGTGAAACCCCAGGCACGTGTTCCTGTGTATTTCAGTCTCTATGGTGTCTGCAGCCTATGGCTTGGGCGTCTCTGTGGAGTCTCACCCGCCTCCCCACCCTTGAACCCCGTCTGGGGATCCCACACTCTGAGGGGACCTCACTTACCGCATGGCTTCTGTCATCTAGGCTGCCAGCTCTGCATTCCAGGCACAGCTCCGACTCCACGTCCAATAGCCTAGAGACGGCTCCCCCAGGAGCGCCTCAGGCACCTCAAAGTCAATGTCCTCTACCAAACTCCTCCCCCTTTGCCCTGAACCTGTTCCTCCTCCTTCCCGAGTCTCTGAAATCCTCTGAAATCCACACAACTCCACCCTCTCCGAGCTCCTCTTTCTCAGGCCTGTCTCGCAACCTAAGCCCCACTTAGACATGCCCACTTCCACGAGCACCTCCCCACTTGAAGGCACTTCCAGCTCTCACGTGGGTAACTTATTAGCCTTCCACTCGGTCTTCTCGCGATAACACTTCCCGGTCCTCCATCTTCCCCACTGCAGCTAACATGACTGTCCTAACCAGCAAAAATGATCACTTCCTGCTGTGGATGTTGTATTCAATCCTGACTTTCCAGTACTTCACACACCGGCATATGATAATCAATAATGCTTCCTGGGTGATACAGGGAAATTACTGAAAAGTCCAGGAGGTCAACACTTGGACAAACCTACTAAAGACGTAAGTTTCACAGATTAACATTATGAAATGTGTGAAAAGCCCAGTTTGACAGCCAAACAGTAACACCAAAGCTAAGCAGAGCTTGCATACCTTAGACTTAAAACAGTTAACAGCAAGGTTTACATCAATCTCTTTAAATTACTGCTCTCCTGTCCCCCTTCCTCTCTCAAATACCAAAATTGCTTTTACTTTCCAACAGAACAGAAAAGAAGTCTGAACGTTTAACATTTACTTACGTGCAAAGAATTGACTGGTCCTCACGATCTAGAAAACAAAATAAACAGAAAGACATTGAATATCTGCCTGTTTTTTAAAATATTTGATAAATAATAAATAGCCTGATAGCCTCTAAAATACTAGGAACTCTGCCCCTCTTAGGCCAAGTTAACGCTTTCCAATCCTGTTATGCATCATACAGTCCTAAATTCAGTCAAGTTCATCATTCTTATGCCAGATTATCTGGGGAAGGTAACAATGCAGGCTCAGACAACTTTATATGCCTAATGAACCTGGATTCTCGAAGCCTGATGCTCATCAGAGTCAACCAGGAAATTTTATAGAAACAAACTTCCCAGAGCTCCACCTTTAGGGGAGGGACTGAACACCGCTTTTTACTCAGGTTCCTCAAGTGATTCTGATGCAGGGCCAGGCTTGGAAACCATTACCTTACAAGAAAACCCATAACCAGAGAGAAATCGTTATCAATATACGCCTTAAAGAAGAAAAAAAAAAGTATCAAACACTGAATGGAAAAGAAGATTAAGGGAGGATAAACATCTGTAAGAGTTTAACCACTGTATGAAGTCAGAACATTAAATAGAGCAAAAATAAGGAAAGAATATAAAAGGAAAAAACCATCATGACTTTAAAGTGATAAATAATTTAAAGTACTCATATTTAGGGCTTCCCTGGTAGCTCAGCTGGTAAAGAATCCACCTGCAAAAGCAAGAGACCCCAGTTCGATTCCTGGGTTGGGAGGATCCCCTGGAGAAGGGAATGGCTACCCACTCCAGTACTCTGGGTCTGGAGAATTCCATGGACCGTATAGTCCATGGGGTCCACATATAAAAAGGTTAAATGCAAGCCAACAGCCTTTCTTGGGCACGTCCTTCCCGGATCCACAAGCACTTGGATGATCTCTGCCTGCCCTTCCTGCTCAGCTCAGTTGTATCTCCTCTGTGGGTCCCCTCCAGACCCTCTTCCTTAGGCTCCTCACTGCTTCCTTCTTTTGACCATATTTTGGGGTTAGACAAACAATACTGCCAACTGCCTGCCCAACTAGTATGTGCTAAGATCAGAGCCCATCTTGCTTCTTTACTCCCAGACTTAACACCAGCCTTAGGTCAACTGAGAGAATCCAGTGCGAGGAGCCAGGCAGGGCACTGGCAAGACACTGGGAACTGGAATCTTCTGTCCTAGTTCCAACCTTGCAGCAAACTGCCCACATATCTATAAATGAAACGTTGATTCCTTGCTGGTTTCGGGCTCTTCACCTATAAAACTAGGATTTTACCAAGTTTTTAAATATTATTCACTCTAAACATGAACCCTTGCCCCAAATTCTCCTGGTCTGAGAATGTTTATAGAACTCCACTTTTCCAAGTTTTCACGGCTTTGCTGAACTAGTTTACACATTAGAGAAATCAAAACACACGCCAAAAAGTAACCACAATCAAATGGCCTCCTAACTTATTCAGAGCAGCTTTCTTCCTGCATCTGGACATGCTATTTTCATTGTGTGAAATCTGAGCTCTTCACAACCACAATCTACCCTTCAAATCTGTTCTGTATTTCTTCTCCCATGCTTCTCATCCTACCCACCCCAATAAAACAAAGGAACTCTCTTTGCAGGTGGACCCATATGTTCTTGTCATGTCTTACATCAGCTTTGGGCCTCAGTTTCACTATCAGTACAATCAGGTGAGGGCTTGGCAACCTTCACGATTCCCTCCATAGAATACTCTATAACTGAATCATTCCTTCTTTCTGCTTCACTGAATTCTCTTCACCCTTTGAGGATCAGCTTAGGCACCCCAAATGTTTCCAGTGAACTTTATACTCTAAGAACCTATCGATGTAACCAGACTCAGCATATATCATATATTATAGTGACATTTAAGGGAAATACTTTATGTTCAGAAATGCAACTAGCCTTCTAAAGAGGAGCGATTCATTTGATAGCTCAGTTACTGTCCACAGCACCTCCCCAAAACCATAAATGGAGGTACTCAATAAATCCATGTTGAATTAAATTGTATTTTCAACAGTGAAAGTGATTTTAGATCAGTGACCTCAGCTCCTACCTTAAAAACACTAGAAAAGAACAAATTAAACCCAAAATGAGTAGAACAAAAAAAAGTATAAGGAACAAAAATCAGTGAAATGGGAAAACAGGAAAAGAAAACGGTGGCCAAATGCTGGATCTTTGAGGTAAATCTCTAGACAAAATGATCAGAAATAAGACACAAATTGCCAACATCTGGAACAAGAAAGGGAAAACCACTATAGATCCCAGAGATACTAAAAGGATAATAAGAAAATATTAGGAGCCACTTTCTGCTAAAAAATTCCACAACTAAAATGAACAGAATAATTTCTTTAAAGGATAGACTACTAAAGTTCACTCAAGACGAATCAATAACCTGAACAGATGTAGAAAAGACATTCAATAAAACAACATCCATTCATGAGTGAAAACAAAAAAAGAGAGCAAACGAGGAATACAAGGGAACTTCAACAACTTGATAAAGGGCATCTACACAACACCTGCAGTTAACATCATGCTTAATGGTGAAAACTGAATGCTGCCCCCGGAGACCAGGAATAAGACAAGAATGTCTGTTCTCACACCTATTCAACATCACAAATAAAAATAATTTAAAAGCATACACTTGAAAAGGAGGAAATAACAATGTCTATCTGCAGAGGACATGACTGGCTAGAGATAATTCCAAAGAGTCTACCAAAAAACTTTACAGAATAAGTGACTTCTGCAAGGTTACAAAAGATGTCAATATATGTACTTTTAAAATAATATATATATTTTAAATTTCTATATATCAATAGTGAACAATTGGTAATTAAAATTGTAAAGTTCCATTTAACACTAAAAACACGAAATAGTTATCCTAAGGTATATGCTACACTTATAATGAATATGTGTGAGATCTATGTGCTAAAGACTGTAAAACACCAATGAAATAAAAGAAGACCTACATTAACAGAGAGACAAACCATGTTCATGGATTGGAAGACTCAATACTCTTGTCAGTTCTGCCCTTTTTGTTCTATAGATTCAGTGCAACCCAATCAAAACGGGAAAAGTGGGCCATTTTTAGAAAATGGCAAGTTGATTTCTAAAATTTATATTGAAAGACAAAGGGACAATTTACGATTTATTATATGACTATTATAATCAAGATGGTATGAAAAAGGACAAATGTACAGATCAAAGGAACAGAATCCTGACAAAGCAATTCATTGGAGAAAAAAAATGTTTTCTCAATAAATGATGCCAAGATCTACTGGATATTCACATGCAGAACAATGAACTTCAATCCATACCTTACACCATACATGAAAATTAACTCAAGATGGATCACAGATTGAGTGGGAAAAAAATCGCAAATCACTTATCCAATAAAGGACTTGTGGCTAAAAAAGAGTTCTCAAAAGTGAATAAGAAAACAAACCATCCAATTTCTCTAATGGTTAAAAGATTTGAACACTTCACAAAAGAAGACATACAGGTGGCATAAGCAAGCAAAAGATGCTTACTGTCCTTAGTCATCCGGGAAGCGCAATTTAAGACCACAATCAAATAGCACAGCACACTTATCAGACTACAGTTTAATAAGCAACCGACAACACCAAGTGCTGACAGAAAGCAGAACCGGAACTTTCACCCACTGATGGTACAGACGAAAAATGGCACAGCCACCTGGAAAAGAGCGCGGTAGTTTCTTACAAAGTTAAAATACACCTACCGTGTCACCCAGCAATCCTACTCCCGATTATTGAGTCATATGAAATTAAAACTTACCCTCACAAAAACCTGTACACAATCGACCCTAGTGTCTTAACTGCCAAGAAACGTGAACCATATAAATGCCCCTCAGGTAAGTGAGTGAACAACTGTAGAACATGCACACGATGGAACACTCTAGAAACCACAAGGAGTGAACTACTGGTAGGTGACGCTCAAGTGCACTGCGTCAGTGAAAGAAGCCAGACTGAAAAGGCTAACCTGTGTCTGATTACATGACGTCCTGGAAAAGGCAAAACTACAGTGACAAAGGAAAACATCGGTGGCTGTCATGGACTAGGGGAGAGGGAATGACTATGAGGAGCGTGTAGAAATTTGCATGGAAGATAGAACTGTTCTATATCTTGACTGTAGTTATATAACTAGATGTATTTGTCAAAACTCAAAGAACTATATCCTAAAAAGGCTGAATTTTACTGCATATAAATGATACCTTAAATAAAAGTACATATATTTAGTTTTCCCATCCACCAACATGTTACATATTTCTCTACACTTAAGACTTCAAAAATGTTTAGCAATATAAGAAATACTGCCTTATATTTGGGTTCTACCTATTTTTGCTCACTGCTAACATTTATTGGAGAAGACCCTGATGCTTGGAAAGACTGAAGACAAAAAGAGAAGGGGTCAACAAAAGGTCAGATGGTTAGATAGCATCACTGACTCAAAGGACATGAATCAGAGCAAACTCCAGGAGATAGTGAGGGCCAGGGAAGCCTGGCGTGCTGCAGTCCATGGGGGCGCAGAGAGTCAGACATGACTTAACAACTGAACAACAATATGTATTTTTGGCTAGAGGATAAGCACATCGTTAAACTTGTTGCCCCGTCAAATCACCGTCTCGCCCCTCACGAGCCCTTTCGCCTCTGATGCTCGCGCCCCCTTAGTTGTCTTCATAGCCCTTATCACATTATGATAGTGTCTTCATTTGCTGGTATCCTCAGTGAGATAACAGATCTCTAACACAAGTCACTAGCAGGGTTTGCCTACATTTCACAGTTTCTCAGGGTAACGAGTATTACTGTTTCCCACTGTCTGTATTTCCACATTGTAAGAATCATTACATAGATTCAAGGCAACTATAATTCATTATAAAACATTCTTGCACCTAACATAAAATAATGCCCATTGTCCGCTTCTGCTTTGACTTCTATTTTGGACTTGAGGTGACTTAACTGGGGCTTTCTTTTTGTACTCATTTGGCTGAGGAAATGCTCATCACTGCACTGCTATTATTCTTCTACTTAGAGAGGTCTCTCTCGTAAGGGGCATATGATTATATTAGGCTCTGCTATTTATAGGGGGTTAAAGAGTTGACTCATTGGAAAAGACTCTGATGCTGGGAGGGATTGGGGGCAGGAGGAGAAGGGGACGACAGAGGATGAGATGGCTGGATGGCATCACCGACTCGATGGATGTGAGTCTGAGTGAACTCCGGGAGTTGGTGATGGACAGGGAGGCCTGGCGTGCTGCGATTCATGGGGTCGCAAAGAGTCGGACACGACTGAGCGACTGAACTGAGCTGAAAAGTATATTTACTGCTGTAGTTGGTGTTACCTGTTTTCTGACCTTTCAAACCCTTCCTTGATGTTCCTTTTATTTATTTTTTTTAATTTAATTTTATTTTTTTAAATTTTATTTTATTTTTAAACTTTACAATATTGTATTAGTTTTGCCAAATATCAAAATGAATCCACCACAGGTATACCTGTGTTCCTTTTAAAAGATGGTCTGTTTTCCTTGCTTTTCTTTCTCCTAATGGGGTCTCTTTGGCTTCAAGGCATGTGGGATCCCACTTCCCCGACCAGGGATTGAACCCTCATGCCTTATATTGGAAGGTGAAGTCTTCAACCAAAAGTGAAGTGAAGTGCAAGTCGCTCAGTCATGCCCGACTTTTTGCAATCCCATGAACTGTACAGTCCATGGGATTCTCCAGGCCAGAATACTGGAGTGGGTAGCCTTTTCTCCCTAATCTACATGTAAAGGTTCACATTTTAATGTATATCAATCCTAGTCTTAAAGTACTTATTGGAGAGAGGAGTTGGTATATGTGATTATTATTATTATTATACTAGTACATCACTCGGTGTATCAGACATAGTTTCAAGACAGCCGCTCAGGATTCCACTATAGAAATGAGCCATCCATTAAGTAGTTACTTACTGCTAGAACAACTGGTTATTTTCAGTGTTTTGCAGGAAGCTGTGTCAGACTCTTTGTGTCCTATGGATTGTAGCCCGCCAAGCTCCTCTGTCCATGGGACTCTCCAGGCAAGAATACTGGAGTGGGTTGCCATGTCCTCCTTCAGGGGATCTTCCCAACCCAGGGATTGAACCCGTGTCTCTTATGTCTCCCGCACTGGCAGGCAGGTTCTTTACCACTAGTGCCTCCTGGGAACCCCCGTCAGGAAGCTACTGGAGGTTATTCTCCATCCAAAATACAGCCTATAGGACCCATAAATTAAGACAGGAAAACAAGCATGGAAAGAAGCAAGGGATTTCCAGGGTGCAGGCGCAGGCAAGTCAGAGGGGCACTAAGCGCAGAGTGGAGGACAGAGGGTCCCAGGAGGTGTGGCTCTGGCGGAGGAAAGACACCGATCACTTACTTGATACACGTCCCTGTACTGAAAGAAGACCTGTAGTTCTGTCAAATCAGTGCTGGTCACTGCAAAACTCCTTTGTTCCCCCCAAAATAGGAAAATTACTAACCCCAGGGAAAACAGCAAATTGTGTAAGAAGAGAAATGTGATCACAGGAGAAACAGTTTACACGTTGACTAGTACTAAAATGCCAAAAAATGTTGACTTAACTTCAATCAGGAAGATGGGGGGAATGTAGTTAAAAACTTTTTTCATAGTAGGAAGTCTATAGAAAACAACATAAGTTAAAAAAAAATATCATAAGCCTATTACTCATAAATACATACAAACACAAGACAAAACAGACAAAATGACTTCCTCTTAGGAGGAAATCCAGAATGGGCAGGGGGAGGACAGCTATTTGTTTTCTTTATCAATAACGTAACCTTGTTGTGGGCTTCCCAGGTGGCTCAGTGGTAAAGAATCCGCCTGCCAATGCAGGTTGGATCCCTGGTCCGGGAAGATCTCCTGGAGCAGGAAATGGCAACTCACTCCAGTATTTGCCTGGGAAATCCCATCAACAGAAGAGCCTGGCGGGCTACAGTCCATGGGGTTGCAGAGTTGGACAGAACTTACTGACTAAACAACAGTGACAATTACTGCTATACCATGTGTTTCATTGTTTAACTATCTTTATGCATTATTTTTTAATAAAAAGTAAGCATTCAAAGTCCTTTGGCAGCTTCTGATCTTGATGTTATCCAGACTATTCTGCATTGTCTAATGGTTTAAAACCATTTAGATAACACAGGAATTATTTAGTCCTCGAGATTGGAGAGACTTCATTGTTGAAATTATTTGGGCCTCATGTCTTTGGGACATAAAGGTAAATGTCTCACAACCTTTACCATTTCTCCCACTGGCATTGTTCAGAGTTTTCCACCTTATTTCAAGGCATTTTTGTCTCTGTTTATAGTGTTATAAAACCTTTATCCTTTCTGGTGATTCTCTCTTCTTAGTCACACTTGCCAAACACTTGTCTGTTTTATGGTCTTTTCATGGAACCAGTTCAAGTTTTACTTAATTTTATGTTTTTCTTCTTATTTAGGTTCATTTCATGCTGTACTATTTTGTTTACATTGAGGTATAACTGATACATAACATTATATTAGTTTCAGGTGTACAACACAATGATTCAATATTTGTATATACTGTGAAATGATCACCACAGTTACATCTTAACATCCAGGCTGTATTTTTAAAGGACTTTTTTTTTTATGTGTGTGAAATGAAACACAGAAAACCTCATGAGACAAAAAGCTCAGTAAATTATCATAAAGTTGCTTTTTATCTACCTTGTGAGTAAAAGGTCTGTGTATAAATTTGTGTTTACTAATAAAATATTTATAACTATGAATTATTTCTTAAAGCGGTTTTTGCCATAAGCCATCAGTTTTTTACACACGATATTTTGTTGTGATTAATGTCTAAAGAATCTGTAATAGCAGTTTTGATTTCTACTTTTACCAAAAAGCCATATGGATGAACAGTTAGCCGCAGAAACAGTAAGAAGTCATTAAGCAGCACTTGCACCAAACAGGTGGGAATCTGTAAACACCTTGCCTTACTGCACTGTGGTTGGAGAATGTGGCCAGATCTGAGATTTTTAATGGTGACTTAGCATCAAAATTACAAGTTGAGGTTGTAAACCTTCTTTCTGGTTGACGGGCAGTAGTCCTGTACGTAGTTTTCAATTCAAGCTTGCTAAATTGTGTTGATCACATTCTTTATGTTCTTTTCCCGCCTCCTGCTCCTGCTAAGTCGTTTCAGTTGTGTCCGACTCCGTGCAACCCCAGAGACGGCAGGCCACCAGGCTCCCCCGTCCCTGGGATTCTCCAGGCAAGAACACTGGAGTGGGTTGCCATTTCCTTCTCCAATGCGTGAAAGTGAAAAGTGAAAGGGAAGTCGCTCAGTCGTGTCCGACTCTTCGTGACCCCATGGATTACAGCCTACCTGGCTCCTCCGTCCATGGGATTTTCCAGGCAAGAGTACTGGAGTGGGGTGCCACAGCCTTCTCCCTTTTCCTCCCTACTTATCTCAAATTCTAAGAGAAGCACATTAAAGCTCCCCGTCTACTTATGGGTCACATTTCCTTTGTATTTCCAACAGTGACCCAATGTCAATGATGCAAATGTAAGTATTGCCTGACTCTCCTAGAGGATTCCATCACAGTGTTTCTCACTTAAATCTCCAATCTCTGCTCCCTCCTCATTCTTAGCTGAGACCCTGCTTCATGTTTCCCTGAGAGCACAGGAGCAAGCGTTTTCACAAGTTCCTACCCAACGACTGGCAGATGCTTCCAAGAAATCTGGCTGTGAAGGGAAGGAGAGGAGGGAAGAGAGAACTTTCTAAAGTAACGAAGAAAACTTCAGCACGTTTAACGCTAACATTAAGAGCCCGTACAAAGGCAAGCAGAAGACAATGGACACTGTGAGCTTCCTGAGATGGATCCTGGGAGAGATGTGACAGGCGTCAGAGATGAAGGAGGTGGGAAGACTGGCCTCGGACAGGAGCGGGTTCAAGAGAGGATGGTTTGTAAATGTGGCTCAGGAGACTGGGGCACTTCCACTTGGGTAGTTTCTAACTTCTCCATGGAACAGGGGAAGCAGCCATCAGCTGGGGAGGAAAGCAGGGACCCACGAAGCTGCAGGGGGCAGAGGCCTGAGGCAGACATTAGGGAGAATGAGATTATAACCTTAATAGACAATCAAGGAAGGATTAACAAGGGTGTTCTGTGTAGAATCTGGGCTTGTGGTCACACAATTACAGGAGTACTGATTCAATTGTATGACGAGAACTCCAGAGGCGTCAGCAACCCAAGTAAGAGCATTAAAAAAAGACAAACAACTTGATTGATCTGGGGTGAGAATTCTGCCAACCAAGTATAACTTCCCTGGTGGTCCAGTGGCTAAGACTCCGTGCTCCCAGTGCAGGGCACCTGGGTTCCCTGGTCGAGGAACTGGACCCACATGCCACAACCGAAAGATCCCATGTGCCCCAACCAAGACCTCGTGCAGCCAAATAAGTAAATTTTTTTTTTTTAAAGTATAACAAAAGAGCAAAGGGACAGGGTGTAGGATACTGACAAAGATGGCTGAAATGATACTATGAAATCCAAACTAAGTGAGGAAGAAAGTTAAGGCAGCACTGATAATACACAGGGGAAAGGCAGAGCAACACATGGGCCCTGAGAGCCAAACAGTCAAAGAACACGGGCAGGAGACTTGCTGACTGAGCTGCCAAGACGGAAGGATTTTGCAAGAGAATTTCTGAAATACTATTTGAAAAATAAGATCATTTCAGAAGGCGTCAAAGTCTAGGGTGTCAGCAGCATAAGTGAGAAGAGAAGAAGATTAAGGATCTGCGAGACCAAGGGGTTGGCTGTTAACGAGAAACTAGGAAGTAACACAGGGTTATGTCAGGCCTTGAGGCAGAGAAAAATGACATGTCGGGGGCCAGACCAACCAAATAATGAGGCGAGGAGGAGGGAGGAGGGGGCCCCAGAAGAAAGATGCTACAGTGATGAGGGCAGGCAGAGGAGGAGCAGCATTTTCAAGGGGTGAAGAGTAGTTAATGAACAGTCCAGCAGACGCCCTGGGAGTAAAGACAGTGACCTCGCCTCCCGGTGCATAGGGTCTGAGTGCAGGAGCCATCGCAGGGCAAAGCCAGGTTTCAGTTAAAGCCCGGAGGAAAAGAAAACATTCGATGCAGACACTGAATGGGTAGGGAGGTTTGCACATCACAGAGTGGGAGTAAGGCTAAATGAAAAGAGAGCTTTATGGAAACAAAGATGTGGCTGGGAAACTGAAGACTAAGATGTGGATTTCATTCTAAGCCTCCAGGGAGAGAGGAGAATCTCAGTTCTTGGACATTCACAGTGGCTCCTGCAACTACTGTTACAGCAGAACTTGCCTTTAGGTGTGTCTAGGTCAACAGGTCGGTAGCCATGAGGGCTGCTGCTGAATGGAGGCTTGCTGGGGTGGACGGCCATGAGGGGGCGTCAGGGTCCAAGGAGGAAGAATGACACCCCAGGGAGCCCGGGGTGTCAGTAGTCTTTGGGCCCCGCGCATGGTTATGTACCAGGCACAGCCCTCAGAATTGCTGGGTTCAGGACTGCAAGCGAGAAGTCTGAGCCCATTGACTCCATAGGGATCACGTGACTGTGCCCCGTCCACACCATGCTACCTGAGACCCAGCACGGGTCTCCTTTCAGGATCCCTGCCTGGCGCTTTGTGAACCCTCTGTCTCAAGACTCGAGACTTTCTTCAGCTCTGGTCAACTTTTTCAAAACTATCACTTCTTTCTTGGCTCTTGAGAGCCACGGAGTTTTGATTATATTGGCCTGCGGTAGAGTTCAAAAATATATGAAAACTAGATGCTTTTAAACATAAAAACTAACATGATGTATTTATGAAGCAACATGCATACTTACCGGCTGCCTATAGAAAACAGCTGTGTCACCCAGTCTAACCTTAAGAATTCACAATTTTTCTACAATAAACATATATTACTTTTCCTTTAATCTTTAAAAGAAAAAAAAAAAAAAAAAAAAAACTTAAAGCCCTCTGTAGAGAAGACAGAAACAGGGCTTCCTTGGTGGCTCAGTGGTAAAGAATCCACCTGCCAATGCAGGAGATCTGGGTTCTATCCCTGGTCTGGGAAGATCCCATGTGCCGAGCAACTAAGCCTGCGTACCACAACTACTAAGCCTGTACTCTAGAGCTCAGGAACTGTAACCACTGAGCCCGAGTGCTACTGGAGCCCGCACACCTAGAGCCTATGTTCTGCAACAAGAGGAGCCACTGCTAAAAGAAGCCACACACCGCAACGTAGAGTAGGCCCCACCTGCCACAAGCCTGTGCAGCGATGAAGACCCAGCACAGACCAAAAATAATTTTTTAAAAAAGGTAAAAAAAAAGACAAGGCTGAGACATTAAACAACAAAAACCCAGGTTACATTTAAGAAATTCTGAGTATTCGGCACTGTAAACGTCATTTCCAGTTACCTTGAAGCATGCATCTGTAAGCAGATTCTGATATAGCGTAGATGTGTGGAGGCATCTCATGACGCTTCTTCCCTCTGTACATTTCAATAATATTCTCAGAGTAAATTGGAAGGTTCTTGTAAGGATTTATGACTACACAGAAGAGTCCAGAATAGGTCTAGAACAGATAAAAATAAGATACAGTGTTAAAAACTACTGCATGTTATCAGGTGGGGTCCAATCAGGAGACAAACCACACAGTAATGTGAACAGGGGATCTTTATCATTTGCATAATTAATCTATCCCTGAAATTAAATCTAGCCCGTAATGGGCAATTCCAAACCACAAGCGGTTCTCCCACAGATGCGATTGCTAAATGGTACTTCCTTAGATTCAATTCCCTCATCTGTCAAATAGAAACAATAATAAATGCTTCATGGCTTTACAGGGTCATTATTCAAACAGCATGTCATTTGCTTTTTCAAATTCATTCTCTTGAAAGTGTACGAGGTAGGAAAAGTCCATCACGGTGGTTTCAGGTTCCACTCTGCAATTCATCTTGAAGGAAATACTCATGGTCAAATTTGGGTATAATATCAATTATATTTTTTGGAAAATATAGATTTTTTTCATAACAGTAATTTATGTCAACTTGTTACAGGTTTATTTTTAAATGAGGTAATAAACATTTAAAATATTTAATTTCTAAACACAGTAAATATCATTAAAAATAATCCACATAAACAGCTCTTTGGAGGCCCTCAATAATTTTTAAGTCACAAGTCTAAGAAGATAAAAACCCTCCTCATCAGTAAGGTAATCATTACTCAGAATTAATAGTAGGAGCATTTTTGCCTTTTTTTTTTTTTTTTTTAATTCACACAGACATGATTTCTGAGAACTGACTTTGGGAATAATGGAAAAACAAGAGTGCTTAGGACTGCTGCCAGACTCTCTGGTCCTGGCGGGCCGAACGCACCTCAGCTGCACTGGAAACCAGACCCTTTACTTTGGGTGATTCTAAGTCTAAAGGTGAGAGGACCCTAGAAAAGGCTGAAGACTGATGATGCTCGTTCCCCTCATGGAGCATGGAGGGGCCTCTAACCATCGGCTGCTTAGAAAGGCTGAAACCCTTGACAGTGGCCACCAGGGGGCACTGTCGAGACCATGCTGCTCTGAATGCAGCAGTTAATGATGCTGAAAGGAAAGGCTGCCGGAAAAAAAAAAAAGTTGAAGTGATCAGAATCAACTCTCTAGCTGTTCTTTATCTTTGCTTCCCTCCCAACAGAAGATGGAATGCACTTCCTACCTAGATTAGTGCTTGGGACTAAAACAAAGGCAAGCAAGGGCCCCCTGCCTGAGCTCACCGATTTGGCCTGACCTCTAAACTGACCAGATGGACACCCTCCCTGTTTGCCCGAGGCCACAGTAATTACCTGCCCCTCCCTAGCTGACCCCTGGGTCTGCAGCCGCTGGCTTTCTCACATCCAGCATCACACTCTGAGATGCGGGGCTGGCTCTCAGTCTTGCACCCAGCACCCTGACACCTTCCACCAACCTTCTACCAACGGGTCTCTAGTCTGACTAGCCCAGCCTCTCTCTGCCACCCACAGGACAAAAAGGAAACAAGAGATGATTAAAAACAGATTTTATTAATGGTAAAAAAACTAAGAGGCAATCTTAACATTAAAATTTTTTTGAGTTTCATTTACACACAGTAAATTTGACAAATCATAACTATATCTCAATGAACTGTAATATATAAACATCTACTTTTTTATTCAAAAATGAGATGATATCTCTATCATGAAGTTACACTGCACTTTCATTTGTAAGAGGCAAATAATTGCAGACTAGCCCAAAATGAGAACAAGAACTCAAACGAAGTTAAAATGTGCAAATTCAGTCTAACACCCCATAGCATGTACAGTATGCTAACAGACCCTAACAACGACATTTGTAATCAGAAATCATTCCAGCATGTGTGTCCACCATGTGGTGGAGGCTTTTCTGAGAACTAGGATTACAGATGAGTAAGTCTCACAAGTATGATTAAGTCATCAAAAAACAAGATGGAATAATCATCAGTATTCTGTGCTTGCCAAAGAGGAGCAGTGACAGAGGTTTAAGTGAAGATACTAAACTGAGGTGCTTAAAGAGCTAAACTTCTATCTCAAAATTAGCTCAAATGCTGGGCTCCTGCATTAACTGATCACTGCACCTTGGTCTTCCCCAAGTCACATGGAAGAAGAGCGGTGGGGATGTTAAAACCATCTCTCTGGAGGCCTTAAGTTCAAAGTAGGCTTCATTACTGTTTGAATACACAGGCAAGATGTTAAGCACCTTTAAGAAGGATACACTCTAGGTATGAACACAATAAAGATACATTAAATAAGATGCAATATAAGGTATTAAAAAGAGAATGATACAAAAAGAAAAAGATGCACAGGTCTTTGCAGTAGAGAAAACTCTGGAGCATAACAAACAACGAGCCTATGGCCACCTTGTCAGAAACAGTAAAACCAGGTGCAACGTCCAGGCCCAGAGGGTTGCTGATGTTCTTTCTAAAGACAAATAGGTCAAAACGAAGGATAAAGGAATTCCTATTAAAACAGTAAGAAGGTACAGCCTGGGAGGGTACATCCAGGACAGAGTGAAGGGCAGTGTAGCTGACAATGGTCTGTTCTGTGGAAGGTGAGAGGAAGAGCCTAGACAGGCAAATGGCAGCACTGAGATTCTGTCCTCTCCAGGTGATTAGGTATCCGGGGCTCAGGGAGAAGTGTGATGGAAGGGAGGAGGCATTCCTCACACAGTATAAACCTGGCAGCCACATGGAAGAGAGCCTGAAGAGGCAAGAGGTGGGAAGCAGAAGGTGGAGGTGTCTCCAGGCACAGTAACAGGCCTGCAGGAGAGAAAAGCAAGGCAAAAACGGAGCAGCGGACACTTCCCTGGTGGTCCAGTGATTAAGACTCAGTACTCCCAGTGCAGGGGGCACAGGTTTGATCCCTGGTCGAGGAACTAAGATCCCACACGATGCATGGCATGGTCAAAAACAAATTAATTAATTTTTTTAAAAAAGAGCAGAATTGAGTCATGAAGAAAGTAGACTAAAAACTCAATAGCACTCAGAACTCTGACTAGAGAAATCCATTCAAGGCGTGTGTTAAAGTTGACTCCAAGGTCACCAAGCTTCAGAGAATGGAAAAGTTATGGGTGGATAGGAAAAATCATTTGACTTGTGGGGAAAGATAATGAATCCCTCTTCAACATATTAAGACTGTGGCTTCTTAAAAGGACAGAATGCCTACTGAATAGTCAGAAACACTGAAATCCTAAAGTCATGAGAACATTTTGAAAAACTGCAAAGTCTTAAAGAAGCTTGTACAGGTTTTACGACAGCAAGTAACAGTTATTAAGGTGAAGGGGGTGGCAGAAGATGAGATGGTTAGATAGCAGCACTGACTCAATGGACACGAATCTGAGCAAACTCCAGGAGATGGTAAAGGACAAGGAAGCCTGGTATGCTGCAGTCCTTGGGGTCGCAGAGAATCAGACAGGACTTACTGACTGAACAACAAACCAAAAAGAGACATACAAAAACACTAGCACACAAAAGAGACTCATTAATTTTTCAGCACCCTATGCTGCTGAGTTGGTGACAAACAGAAGTCTGGCGTGCTGCAGTCCATGAGGTCGCAAAGAGATGGACAAGTCTGAGCGGCTGAACTGAACTGATGCTGCTTTCATGCTTCCAAGCTTCTCTGTATGCTTATCACTCTGCTTAGAACACCCATCTTCTATCCAGTATTGGAAAATGTTACTCATCCTTTAGGGCTGGGCCTCAGTTTAAGAAAGCAGGGATACACATATACATTATTACTTTGAAGCTTTGAAGGATTAGAGAACCAGAAAACTAAGGCCGGTAGAGATGCCAGTGCAATGGAGCAGATATGACAGTCTCCTGTTAGAGACAGGGCACTGAACTGGGGGCATCACACAAACCTCCACCCCAACCACAGCCCTCGGAAGAAATCACACATCCACCCGAGAGGAAAAGAAGAAAGAACAATTCACTCACACCATCTGCAAACACCACACCTGGATGAAATTCACATGTGGCTTAGGGGAAAAGAACCTGCCTGCCAATGTGGAGACTCGGGTTCGATCCCTGGGTCAGGAAGATCCCCTGGAGAAGGAAATGGCAACCCACTCCAGCACTCTTGCCTGGGAAATCCCATGGACGGTGGATCCTGGAGGGCTACAGCCCATGGGGTCAGAAAACTTACCAACTTATGACACAACACAATTTAAAGAACAACAACAACCCTACATAATGAGGGAAAGTTCATCATCCAGAATATTCACAGAGAGAAATGACCTCTGGACATTCTCTATAAAATAAGCTGAAAGAAAACCTGAAGAAATAGATTTATGGCTACAACAGAATGGAGTATGATGTAGACTCTTAAAGACACAACAAAGGTAGATAATAAAAGAAAAAGGAGGTACAGAGATAAAAATAATTTGACAAATATGAAAGTTAAATTGAATAAATTAAAGATAAAAATGAAGAGCACAGAAAGGATAACTAAAATATTCATCATTATCACTCCTTAGGGGGGAAAATGACCAAAATTCTGTAAAAAGAACAACAATAAAAAATAAACTTGAAGAAAACTGTGTGTGTGCGGGAGCTGCTGCTGCTGCTGCTGCTGCTGCTAAGTCGCTTCAGGCGTGTCCAACTCTGTGCGACCCCATAGACGGCAGCCCACCAGGCTTCCCTGTCCCTGGGATTCTCAAGGCAAGAACACTGGAGTGGGGTGCCATTTCCTTCTCCAATGCAGGAAAGTGAAAAGTGAAAGTGAAGTCGCTCAGTCGTGTCTCACTCCTAGTGACCGCATGGACTGCAGCTTACCAGGCTCCTCTGTCCATGGGATTTTCCAGGCAAGAGTACTGGAGTGGGGTGCCATTGCCTTCTCCGTGTGCAGGAGAGGGGCAGGTAATACACAGTGAGTTAATAAATAATGTATCAAGCCAATAAACATAGAAGGAATGACATTAAATTATCACCATTTGGCTTCCTAATGAAATGATGGATCAGGACAGTGCCCATCACAGGTGCTAAAACCCTTCAGGAAGGGCAGACATTCCTAAAACAGGAATCAGGCCGACAAAGCCCAAACTGACTCACTGACCCATCTCAGCATCGTGAAGTGAGACAGCCGGCATCCTGTGCCTCTGGAATCCGAATGTGATCAAGCCTCTGCATTCAGTTTACAGGAGGCACCATGGGAATGCAATCAACAGAATCCAGACTATGGGAAACTCTACAGCACAACAGACCTTGTTTCTTTACAAAAAAAAAAAAAAAAGCCACCCAGGAGGATGGTAAACATCCCAGGCTTTCAGCTGGGACCCTAACTGGTGTACCCTGAGAGGTTAGAGAGTACCAGAAATAGACCAGCCCAAAGCCGGGTAGGGAGGGAGGTAAACCCCTGAGTGACCTACACGCACACTCGTTCCCCTTGATCTAACTGCCTGCCCAGAGCGTGAGGTCACCCAGAGCCTCAGATTACCTCCACAACCTCTCATATACAGTAACTGGCACAGAGGTGACGGTTGTAACTAAAATCCAGAATAATATGTGGGTCTCCTATGAGTCTGGAGAAGGCAATGGCACCCCACTCCAGTACTCTTGCCTGGAAAATCTCATGGACAGAGGAACCTGGTAGGCTGCAGTCCATGGGGTCGCTAAGAGTTGGACGTGACTGAGCGAATTCACTTTCACGCATTGGAGAAGGAAATGGCAGCCCACTCCAGTGTTCTTGCTTGGAGAATCCCAGGGAAGGCAGAGCCTGGTGGGCTGCCGTCTATGGGGTTGCACAGAGTCGGACATGACTAAAGCGACTTAGCAGCAGCAGCAGCTCCTATGAGTCTACTTTTAATGCCCTTGTATCTTGTATCCTAGACAGTCATAGGCTCAAGTAATAAAAAGACATGATTGAAATTACTAAAATTGATAAGCCTCTGGTGAGACTCATTTTAAAAAGGGTAGAACAGATGCTCAGTACTGGGAATGCAAGAGAACATCACAGCAAATCCTACAGGAGAAAAGAGGGTTATTAGGAACACATCAGGCGAATTAATTTGAAAATTTAGATGAAATACACAAATTCCTAGAAAAACTCAATTATCAAAACTGTTACCCAAAGTTTTTAATCTGAAAAATTCAAGAACTATGAAAGAAAAACTTCCCCACAAAGGAAACTATATCATTATTTTTAAATGAAATAACATCAATACTATCCACATTCTTCGAGAGAAAATACAAAGATAAAATAGTCCCAGATTCATTTTAAAAAGCCAGCATAATTTTGACAGCAAAACATGACAAGGACATTATAAGAAAGGGAAATTTTCAGTCAATCGCCTTTATGAATATAGATACAAAAATTCTACACAAAATATTAGCAAACAAAATCTAGGAATCCAGTAATATATACAAAGAATACTGGTCCTTGCCAGGTTAGTCTACCACTAAAAAATACAGTATACGATTCACCACAATAACTAAATAACCAGAAAAATCACACTATCGTCTGATCAGAAGCTGAAAAATGTTTGATAAATTAACACCCAGTCAGTATTTAAAATGGCATAGAAAATGGCAATCCACTCCAGGATTCTTGCCTGGAAAATTCCATGGACAGAGGAGCCCAGCGGACTACGGTCCATAGGGTTACAAAGAGTTGGACAGGAATCGGTATGTAAACAGTATTTAAAAAAACTCATCCATGCAGAATAAAAACTAGCAATAGAAGGAAACTTCCCTGAATCTGATAAAAGAATATTCAAAACAAATCATTCTTAGTAGTGAAATGTTGAAAAGTTTCTGATACAAAGATGCCTTCAATAACCACTACTATCCAGCAAACATTTACTGAACTTCTTAGACAATGCAATAAAGCAACGTACAAGAATTAGAAAGGAAAAAATAACACTGTCATCTGCAGACAACATGAGTGTATTCAATATCCGTAAGACTCAACAAAACTATTACAAAAAAAACAAAACAAAACAAAACAAAACTATTACAATCAGTAAGTAAACTGAGTAAGGTTGGTGAATATAAAGTCAATATATAAAAGTTAACTGTAAAAACATGGCAACTGTATTCCTACCTCATGGTAACAATTTAAAAACATGGAAAACACCACTTAAATGCATAAAAGATTAAATACCTAAAAATAAATCCAATAAAGGATGTACAAAACCTAAAACATATTGCGAAAGATTAAGAACTAATAAAACAAGAACTAGAGGAACAGATACTGTAGAGATCTCATTTCTCCTCTAAGCTGATCTACCGAATCAGCAAAAATCCAATTAAAATTCCAATCAGGTTTTGTGTGTATGAAAAACTGACAAGAGGGTTCTAAAATTATACTGAAATGCAGAGGCCCTAACAACCAAAACAATCTCAAAGAACAAAAGTGAGGGTTTACCATACTGGATACCAAGACATACTGTGTATGTGCAAAGTCGCTTCAGTCGTGTCTGACTCTGCAACCCTATGCACTGTAGCCTGCCAGGCTCCTCTGTCCATGGGATTCTACAGGCAAGAGTATCAGAGTGGGCTGCCATGCCCTCCTCCAGGGGATCTTCCCCACCTAGGGATCGAACACACATCTCTTACGTCTCCTGCCTTGGCTGGTGGGTTTTTTACCACTAGCACCATCTGCAAAGCACATAAGACATAGTATAAAGCTGTAAGAATCAAGATAATGTGACATCAGCCCAAGGATGGGCATAACAGACCCATGAAACAGAACAGGAAGTCAAGCACACATTTGTGAGCACCTGATTTATGATAAAGGTGACACTTGAGCGCAGTGGAGAGAGGGCTGTGTTTCAATAAATGGCACTGGACTAATTGAATAGACATCTGGGGGGAAAAAATTAACCTTGCCCATACCTTGTACCATACACTAAATGCACTTCCCCAAATAGAACTGAGACTGACTCTAAGAAACATATCATCAAATTCCCTTTCCTCTGAGTCAGGCAGCAGGAGACTGAGGGTGGGGAGAGAATGAGGCCAGGATGTTTACCCCCCAGGCCAGGGCGTCAGGTTCCCTCTGAAAGTGGCCACACTTTCCACCAGGAAGCCCTCTCCACAAAGCATCCTCTCCTGATCAAGGTACCAGCTCTTTGTTTCTTGTGGGTCCAGGGCTCTCAGCCATCACTAGTGGCAGGATACTGCAACATTTCTGCATCTGTTTTCTCAACTCTATTCACGTGTTTGTAAATCCTCCCCTTATTAAATGTGCCGAATACCTATTTAGAGGGCCGTGTGTTTACTGATGAAATCTATCTCAGGTATTATCTAGAAAGGCTCAAGATATGAGTTAAGGATATGCATGTCCTGTGTCACCCAGAAATTCCACTCCTGGTTATATACCTTACAGAAAGCCATGCTTATACGCACCAGGACATGACCAAAGCTGTTCACTGAAGCAATGTTTGCAATAGCCCCAAACTTGGGGGGAGACAGGGGGAATATTCAAAATCAGTTGAGAGGATAAATAAATTGGGACAAAAATCTTACACTGGAACATTACATTCCACAAAAATGAACAAAGTACTTTTATAGTTCAGGGCACTTGACTACTCTTAGAAACTGTTAAAGATCCCCCAAATCTTCTGTGTTATGTATTTTTATATAAATATACAAATATCAATAAACTGGGTTTTCAAATGTGTATTTATTCATTTAAAAATAAAAATAATATTTTTAGGAAAAATAACCTTTTGTTTTCTAAAACAAAAGCAAGAAGAGTGGCACTGGTTTTTATTCGCAAATCTTTTGTTGTCTGGCTTAATAGAAAACACTCAATTTTCTTAATAGAAAACATTCAACATTCTGTTTCAGCGTTCAATCTATTTGTGATGTTGTTTTGACTGAAATACATGAAGTATCTTACACTGATACTTAATTTGAAAAGGGAGGAGTAGTTTAGCAGTCTTTTCATGAAGTTATAGATATTTCTCTTTGATACTACACCAAAACTCGACAAGCGAGAATTTCTCAAAATGAGATGCAATGTAACATCTGACACCCTGTCAGTGAACTTTCCATATTCTGTCACATCAAAGTCACTGGCTGAACACTTGTATGCTGAACGAATCTTTTACCCAGGCATGAGTTTGTAACATCATGTAAACATCATTTGGAAAACTTTGGCTCAATGAATTATACAAGTCTTCTAAATGATAACATCTCACACTATATGACATTATAAAAAAAAAACATTCATTAATATTGCCATCTACCTCATCAGAAAGGTTTTATGTATTGACAAGGTATTAAGTTCAGTGGCAGATGCAACTTTTAATTTTCATGTGGAAAATCAAATTTTATCATTATTGACAAATATATTCAATTGTTTTCTTTGAAGTGTCAGGCTCACTCCGTTCATTTTCTTTTCACCCCACCATGCACAGTGTGTGGGACCTTAGCTTCCCAACCAGGGTTGGAACCCACATCCCCTGAACTTGAGGTGCAGTCTTAACCACTGGACCACCTAGGAAGTCCCTGTTCATTTTCAAGAAAATGGCTGGCCAAGTACCCTGGTGTCAATTAACCATAGCTTATCTACCAGTCATTCTATCAAATAAAAATGGTATTCTATTACAAAAAAAAAAATGGCAAGTTTAGCTTGCAACTCATATAGCTCTACTTTCATGCTTTTCTTCAAAGCAACCATTCTAGTTCAATACGCAGAAGTGTTTTATGCATACTTATCATTTAATCACAAAGAATATTAAAAGACACGTTCCCAAGAGCTGAGATTTCATAAAACCCATCATTTCTCCTGCTTTATCAAGGACGCTCTTGAACAAAACTAGATCAGCACAACCACCAGGACAGTAGGGGTTACTGCCTCACCCGTGATAAGGAGTTAGCAGTTTTCCTCACCACGGCTTTCGCACCATCAGTATCAGTGTCAACAGTGAAGGGGCAAATCAAGTCATGAAAACAGTTTTGGTCTCAAGGATGTCATGAAAGGGTCCTGAAGAAGCCCCTAGGAGTCTATGAAGCACCTTTGAGAACTACTGAGTTACATTAACACAAAGTAACATGAGTGAATCTAAAAAATATAATGCTGAGCAAAAGGAAAAAAAAAACAGACACAAAAAGGAATATATTAAGACATTCATTCATATAAAAACTCATCAACACGCAAAACTATATTTTTAAGGAATATGTACGTAAGTTTGATCAAATACACTGCGAGTTTTTAAGATACTTCTCAGTAACACATAGACAAAGAAAAAAAATTAGTAAAGTTTACACAGTTAAAAAGCTTAGTCTAATGGCCACATATAGAACTCCACACCCAACAGTAACAGAATACACATTCTTTTTTTTTTCCCAATTGTTTGAGTCTGCAAAAATCAAAGGCAGTGACAGACAGCTAACCATGGTGCCCTGAATGAAAACAAGTCAGTTTAGATATATGATGGACTAAAATCCCACTACTTAAGGCTGCACGCAGTGAGCAGAACAGCCATCAAAAGAGAATATACGTTCTTTACAAACATACAGAACACTCATAAATGTAAGTGACAGTGTGCGACAAGCAGCAAGTCTCAACAAAAGCAAGGAATGATAAATACTATGTGGACTATATTCTTTAACTAAAATGAAATTAACTTAAAAATCAGTAACAAAGATAACTTAAAAACCAACGTTTAGGTACACTTTTAAGTACACTTTTAAACGGTTTACAGGTTGAAGAAGAAAGAAGTTAGAAAATATTTAGAACTGAACAATAAAAATACTACACATCAAAATCTGTGAAGGGCATGTGTCCACAGGGTTGCAAAAGAGTTGGACATGACCTGGCGACTGAACAACAACAACAAACAAAGCTAAAAAGTCAGTAGAGATGACATTTGCAGTTTTTAAATGACTTTATTACGAAAGAAAATGAAAATTAATGACCAGAGAGCTGGATGTTGGGGAGATTAAATCTAAAGATATAAGGAAGTAACATAACCAAACCTGTTAGTAACCTAAGTAACTTACATTGTATCTTATCTATAGAAATATATCCCAGAGGTCCCAGCCAAGCTATTATAGTGTCTGTATCATGGTACCTCAACTGATCAATTTCAACTGCCTGGTACATTTCAAAGCCCAACACACCTTTCATTCAATGCTTAGCAATCATGGCCACCCACAGCCCCATTCCTTAGCAGGTTTCTTTAGAGTCAAGTGCTCCGACCTGAATCTTCCGTAGGAACCTTTTCTCCACCCCACTAACTGAAGGTATGATCCTCCCAAACCCTCACCTCTCTTGAGACCCTAGAACTTCTTAAAAAACTCAAGATTCTCCTTTTCTAAAGACCATGCGGCCACACTTTGAGAAGAAATTCAAGATAATTTACTCGTGTTGACCCTGAATTAAGCTGGAAATAAGTCAAACTCAATAAAAGATACTTGCAAAGTCTTAGAGTTGTCATGAGGAATAGCTACAATAAACTGAACTGCCTTTCCCTTCATCCTTCGCTTTTACCCACAGCCTCCTACCCCTCTATTTCTGTCCTCTGTCCTAAGTGCAGTCGCCCACAGGGGCCAGTGGGAATCAAGGTGAAGACAGACTCCTGTTCTCAGGACAGTGCTCCACACATTTTTGGCTGTGTCCCTGCTTTTCCAGCCCTTCACGATTCACTGCACAGGGGATCATCCAAAATGGATCCCTCTCTGATCTCAACATTATGATCTGCCCACAATCCCTGCATGTCGCAGTTTTCTCACTCCCTCTCTCCAGGCAAAAATATACTCTGCTGCTCAGTCTCCACTGGATTCCCAACGCTGCTCTCCAACTGTTTTCTTATCCTTTGCTTCCTTCCTTTTCCAAGGCATCCCCATTCTCCTCAAGCCACCTACCCAACCCTGGTGCCTCTTACTCTCTTACTTTGCATCCTAACTCACAGAGAAAAAATAAAAGAGACCATCAGGATTGATTCAAACCACTCTGGCAAAAGTCATGAATGAACTACTCCTTTTCAGATGCTCCCATGGCAAACTCCTTCCTACCAGCCAGATTCCAGCTCAAATGCTACCTTCTCAGAATCCTTCCCATACTCACGGGGGAAAGCCATCCCCACAGTCCTGTTTCATTTCCTAATAAGGAAGTATCACGAAGGCAGGGATTGGCCTGGCCTGTTCCCTGCACTCTCTCCAGCACCTGGAACATAGTTGTTATTCAGTCACTACGCAGTGTCTGACTCTTTAGGACTCCATGAACTGCAGCACGCCAGGCTTCCCTGTCCTTTACTATCTCCCGGAGTTTGCTCAAACTCATGTCCATTGAGTCATCCAACCATCTCATCCTGTGCCACCCCCATCTCCTCCTGCTCTCAATCTTTCCCAGTATCAGGGTCTTTTCCAATGAGTCAGCTCTTCACGTCAGGTAACCAAAGTATTGGGCCTTCAGCATCAGTCCTTCCAATGAATATCCGGGGTAGAACATAGTAGGTGCTCAGTACATCCACTAAATAAACTAATTCTATGGGAAAATGACCTCTGAGTTGCTGAAGTTCTGACTTACGTCTGAACATTAGTAGTACAAATGCTGCCTCTGCCTAAAATTCAAGTGGTTTCCCAAATTCAGACCATTATAATGTCAAACCTTTCTCTCAACGTCTCTTCTTTCTAAATCTACCTTCTATCTGCCATGCCTTCTTTATTCTTTTACATTTATTTTATTGAAGTATAGTTGATTTAAAATGTGTTAATTTCTACTATACAACAGTGATTCATGTATACATATACATATATGTAAAAGAATTTGAAAACGTGTACCTACACACTCTTTTTCATATTCTTTTCCATATGGTTTATCAAAGGATACTGAATACAGTTCCCTGGGCTATTCAGTAGGAACTTGCTGTTCTTCCATTCTCTATATGATAGCTTGCATCTACCTATCTCAAACTCCCAAACCATCCCTCCTCCACCTCTCCCCCACGGCAAACACAAGTCTGTTCTCTAGGTCTGCGAGTCTGTTTCTGTTTCGTGGATAAGTTTGTCTCATGTTTTAGACTCCACGTATGAGTGATGTCGCATGGTGGTTGTCTTTCTCCATCCGACTTACTTCATTTATGATCATCTCTAGGTCCACCCGTGATGCTGCTAATTAACTACCCTGCCTTCTTTAAACCAACGCCACCACCTGTGTCTACCATCCCTTCAAACATATTTTGGCTTTCTAGATTCTTGCAGCATCTGGCTTGCATATTTCTTCTCAACCTTACCCCTTATTATTTTCGGGAACTTCTATATGCTCAGCAACATTGTCAGTGACTGTGACATGTGTCAACTACTAACCACAGGACAGCCCCAGCTTCAATCTGACCCTGAACTGTTTCCTCTTAAAAACCTCAGCATTCAGCTTTCCCACTTCCCTGTGCCCAATGCCCTTGGTCTCGCTCTTCACTGAAACCTCTAAGCTCGCAGCCCCGCTTCTTTACACCCCTGGGTGTATACTAGAAACCCACTGTATTATCCTACTGTGAATGCAACTCTCATTACCATGTTAAGCTCCCTGATCTTTCTGCCACATGCTCTCCTCCATCTTATTAGGCTCCAGAGCACCCCTGCACAAAAGTCTCAAATCCGTTTTAGTGTATTTAATCCAGACTGGATTATTTAAAATTAAGATTTAAAGCAAAGTAAGACTTGGGGCAATCTTCCCATCTTTAGTACAAATAGTCATGTTAAACAGAGACAGAGAGTATTCCACATTGATTAGGGCAGTGTGTACGATTTTCATGAATTCCCAGGCACCAACTCACATGATTATTTAGAGGGCATACTTACATAGATAAGTCCTGAATAGTAACGATCCTTCAGATTATGTAGAACAGAAGCTTCATTCAAGCATGTCAATTCTGCCATATCCTCCACCTTGGAAAACTTAGGTGGGTTCATCTTCTGAATATCATCTTTGTTGACCATTGCTTTCTTTCCATTCTCTGCCAACTCCACCAGAACTTCATCTCCCCGTTCTTCTTTGATACTAGCTGCCTCAAAACCATGGCGTTCTGACGGGATCCACACTAGCTTTTTGGCCGTCCAATCAGCCTGAGTGGCAGGGTTGTAGATGACTGCCCTGTCCACAAAGAGATACCTCTCTGGATCTTCGAGTCCAGTTCTCTGTGCCATTGTAAACAGGAAGCTCCAAGAGCGATCGCCTCTACGAGAAGAGGAAGAAAACAAAGTCAGATATTTAGAAATAAGCTATGGTTTACAACTCTTCTAAGAAACTTAAAAACAAAAGCTCTGGTAAACAAAATGCATGAACTTGGAGTGAAGAAGCTGGTGTAGCCCCCTCCAGGGCCACAATAACTGGGTTTCCAAGATAAACTTCAGGAGTGACCATAAATGATGACTGGTTCTCTGAGGACCACTCAAGATGTACCCTCAGTCACTGAGGGCTGAAAAACAAGTTGCAGTTGGACTCTGTTTTTCTCTTCATCTCCTATTTCACCCTCACCACAAATTAAACAAGGAGAAGAAGGGAAAGGAAAACTAAGAAAACGAAAACAGAAATTCAGGATAAAAGACCCCGGGAGTGGTGCTAGAATGACTGCAACCACCTGGATGTCACTACAGAAATGCATGGTGACTACCAGTGGAGCAAACCTCAGGTCTAGAACGCTCCTCCCATCCTGTATGTGTGCACAGTCACTCAGTCACGTCCACTCTATATGACCCCATGGATTGGAGCCTGCCAGGCTCCTCTGTCCATGGAATTTTCCAGGCAAGAATACTGGAGTGGGTTGCCATTTCCTCCTCCAGGGCATCTTCCCAACCCAGGGATCAAACCTATGTCTCTTTGTTTCCTGCGTTGGCTGGCAAATTCTTTACCACTGTGCCACCTGGGAAGATGCCCTTCAGACAACAGACTCAACACTCTTACGATTCCCCTAAGCCAGCCCCCTGCAGCTTCTCCATGGCCCACGTGATCTCAGTGTGATCCCATGAGGCCACAGAGGGTGAGTGCATGAGTTGGTGTCACACCCAGCCTTTCAAGTATGTGATGGTGGCGGTCCAGGTCTCCACTCCCAAGGCCTGCAGCTGCTCCCCTCCAGCTCCTCTTCTGCATTCCGTCCTGCACCAAGACTCACTCCCCAACTCTGGTCTCTCGCCTCGAAACAGACTCCATGTGTTTACACCCCTTTAGAGGGGCCGGAAGCAAACAGAATATTCCAGACGTAGTGTGACTGGTGCAGAAGAAAAAGAAACTGTTTACAGCCTCAGCCCTGGCAGGGAGAGCAAAGCATGTTTCTGGGACTTCTACAATGACTGTATCTAAGACCTCAGTGGTTTATTGAGTGCTCACTGCTGGCTCACATGGAGCTGTCAGCCAAAACCCGACGCATAGTCCTTGAAGCTACTTCTCCTCTCACGCTTGTGGGACTGACTTTGCAGATCAAGTGACAGGATTTTACATTCGTCACTCACCTTTCTGACGTGACTCATCATTCCTGCCTGACAAGTGTCTGGAATCCAACACCATCATTAAACACTTCCCTTATGACTTGGAGTAGTAAGTCATTTTCCAGCCAAATTCCAGGTTATCACAAACCTCACTCAGGTCAATGCAAGAAGGCAAGGAAGCAGCTGCTCTTGCTCCTCCATCCAACTCTCCCAACTTCTCTCTCTCCCCCAAATGAGGGGGATTCTTGGTAAGCTCTTGCCTGCCTGCCTACCTACCTACGCACCTCTTAGATGGAAGGCTGCAAGGGAAATAAAAATCACCCCAGGTTGTGAAGAGGTTTTTTTTGTTGTTTTGGCCATGCCATATGACATTTGAGACCATAGTTCCCCAGCCAGGGATCAAACATGGGCCCCCTGCGGTGGCAGCGTGGAGTCCTAACCACTGGACCACCAGGGAAGTCCCATCAAGAGGTTCTTAACCTTCAGTGCACAGACAAAGTTCAGGCTTCATGAAGACACTGAAATGGGTCTAAATACACTGTATAATTTTTTGTAGACCTGTGCTTTTCTGAAGAGAACACGCATAACTTTCTTCAGATTCTTAAAGAGATCTAGCTATTTTTATCCTAAAAGATTAAACACTGATAGAGGAAACAAAATACTAGCCCTTCAGACCCAGTAAGAATGTACTAGAATCAAATAGCTAAGATTCTTCAGAAACTAGTTGTTACAATGTAAAGGATTACAAACACTCATAGCCTGGAGCAGGGTTCTCAAACTTTGGCTCTTACATCAGCAACACCTGCAGGGTTTATTAGAAGACAGACTGCCAGGCCTTATTCTCAGTAGGTCTGGGGTGGAGACCGTTGGTCATTTGCATTTCTAACAAATTCCCAGATGCTGCTGCTAATGCTGGTCCTGGGAGCACACTTTGAGAACCATCACTCCACAGTTCTCTGGTTGCCATGGTGAACCACTGCTACCACCAGGTATGTTGGGAAGGCAAAAAAGGTCGAAAACCAGTGTTTCAGACTAATTCATTAACTGAATTAGAGGATATGCTTACCAGTTTTAGGAGTATACAATCGGGTAAAACAAAAATCACAAAACACGTAACATTAAGACTTCTACCAACAGATTTACTAATATGCTTTCTAACTAAAAGGCATCCACGTGGGAGAAGGCAATAGAAAAAATATTCATGCATATATGTACATTCTGAAGCATGGTTTCAAAAACACATCACCTCTCCAGACTGCACTAATAAGATTAATAACAAGTCTTCTGTCTTCCCAACCTATACATTACCCACTGCTAGGAAGAAGATGGCTCTGAAGTGGGAATCACCCTGGATAAATGTGGATAGACTATAGGACACATTCTGCCTTAGGAAGAAAAGTCTCTTAGAGAAAATGTCCAACTAGAACAAAAATAGGATAACAAGTTACTCTTATTATCCATATTAGGTATAAACTGTATACCCAATACAATACTTCAGAAAAATGCATGCATTTCTTTCCTTTTACAATGGGCATGTAAATTATCTGCTGAGATTTAGCAAGTGACTATAAATTAGAATAACTTAACAGGTCATTTCTAGGGCAGGTCTTTTTTTTTTAAGTAACTGATGGACTTACAAAATTATTTGATCAAATCAATACATTTTAAATTTATTAGTATGTACTACTGCTAGGTGGGGAAACACCTGTAATTTAACATAAGAAGAAAAGGAATCACAAAAGTGTGATTATAATATGTTCCCAATTTTGTGGGGAAAAATTACATATAAACGTCTTTTTTTGTTTCAAAGGAAACAAATAGTCACTGGGTCTTCACTGGGTAGTGGGATTACAAACTTCTTTTACCTTTTACTTTTCCAGAGTTTTCTATAACTAACAAAACACTGCCAGGATGGTTTTGTCCTTGCTATATGGTGAGCTGACTCCCTGGTCCACAGGAGGGCATTTATATACCTACTGATCAACATTACATGAACGGTCCTGACCCTCAGAGTAAGCTTCGGCTTCTCCTCCACCACCAAAACCCGACCATTCCTTTAAATCCTGACCCAAATGCCATCCTTTCACAAGTTCTTTTCAGGTCAACCTGGCAATTTAATCCTTCTCCTCCTCCTAACATTTTGTGCTGCTCTTCTGGCACCCTTCTCTGTCTCTGTACCAGAGGACTCAGCAGGCAGTAGGTGGTCAAATCCTTGTTTAGATGGTAGAGTCCCTGAGGCCAGGGAAAAGGTTTTGTTCATTTTAACTGTTCACTTGAGGTTACCAAACATATTGTATTTTTATCATTCCATTGCACATCTGGCAACTTGTCTTGATAGTGCTGGTATTTAATAGGGAAACCACTTGCAAATGCTTTGCCTTGTAGGAAGGGTAACATTAGAATTTTGAAAACAGCAAATACTGTTGTTATATACCACTAATGATGGCCAGGCGCTATTCTTAAGTGGTTTAAGTGTATATATATCAACTCTTAATCCTCACAACAGGCTCACCAGGCAGGTGCTTTTAATATCTCCATTTTACAGGTGAGGAACCCAAGGTTCAGAGAAAGCCAAAAACTGGCCCAAAGTCACAGAGCTAACAAAGAACAGAGCTGGGAGGAAACCCAGAGTTCAGCTCCAGAACACGTGCTACAAGGATGGAAGGTGAGGAGGGGAAAATTTTGACATGTAGTATACACTACCTACTGCCTGTCGATCAATGATCAATTATGGTTTCAAGAGTACATGCTCAGGGAATTCCCTGGCAGTCCAATGGTCGGGACTCTGCACTTCCACTGCTGGGGGCCCAGGTTTGATCCTTGGTTGGGGAACTAAGATCCCACAAGCCACATGGTGTGGCCAAAAAAAAGAAAAATGAGGACAGGCTCAGCCAATGAACACACTAGCACAATCTGGTAAAAGCTTTACATTTCATAAAAAAGGAATAAATAGGAAACTCTTTGTAACAGACAGAATCTGAAAGTTCTTGGTGTCCTCTGAAGTAACTGCCTAATTATACTTAAATCATTTATCAGCTGCCCCCCACCCCAGAGTCGAAGCCCCATCACCTTCACTGATTTTTCGACACACACACACCCCTGGGGGTCCATCCCCAAGGCCGTCTTTTACTCCCAAAGAAACACCACCCACTAAGCTTCTCAACTGCCTCCCAGCGCCTATGGTAGGTAGAGGCACAGGGAAAGTTTTATGACTATCTTGCATACCAAAATCCAAACACGCTGGATAAACGATCCATGATAGCACATCTCTCTGAGACAGATAAACTGAAACAGAATCGTCTACAATTTGTGTAAAGCTACCACTGAGGTCATTCATCTTGAGTGAAAGTCTGTTCACTCATCAAAATCATGTTGAACCAAAAATGAGCAGAAATGCAAATCAAGTGCAAAGGACACTACTGCTCTTCATGGCCCAAGCCACCTCTGTGAATATCTTTACACTGTGTTAAACGTTTCTGAAGCGGGGAGACTGACACCAGGAATTTTTATTCTTCCTACATGACAAGAAGGTACAGAAACCGCTGAAGACTACAGTCTTTCACCATACAACGTGCCCTTGAAAATTTCCTCTGTCTCACCTTCCATCCAGCCTGTCTTCCTTGAAATGATTTCCCTAAGGGGCCCAAGTAAAAAGGCAAGCTCTCGGGTCACATCTCTTTGCTGCAAAAGCTGGTGCTATATCGCCCAATTACACCATATGCTTTCTCCAGATAAGGACGGGGAGGAACTGAATTTAAGATGCAGAAGTAAGGAGATGCATAAAATGGCCACTTTTCCAGGATCCGTGACAGACAGGGCATACTTAAACATCAAAAGCATGGGACTAAAAGGATAATTAATGACGGCCGATGGATGAAGGAAATGAAACAATAAATAGATTAAAGTTTTCCAGAGTGAGATACTATCAAGAATAATGAAGCCTGACTCAAAGAATCCTCAGTTTCAATGTTAAAAAACAAAAATCTCGGCAAAACTAAAGTATTAAAATTGGCATTATATTATTCAGCGAAAACAGCCGTCTTTGTTTCTTTTGCACTAGGGATCTACCCGCCTGCTTTCCCCTACCCACCCCACCCCACCCCACCCCACCCCCTTTCATCAACCGCAGTGATCTTGAAGGGAGCTGCAGAGGCCCTAAGGAACGGAGATAACGGTCATAGGCAGAGGCCACGTTAGCCAAAACTCACCAGCCGAGCTCAGACCCGCCAGGTCGCCAGCCTCCTTCCCAAGGCCCGGGTTCCTAGGCAGGCCGGGCTGGGGGCCTGGCCGGTCCCCGGGCCGCATCCGCCCACCGCAGGCCCACAAAGCCCGCGCGGACGCCGGGACTCGGCGCCTTCAACTTCCCTCCGACCTCGTTCCAGGCCGATTTTATGGGCTCAAGGTTGGACCCCCCCCCCCACTGCAGAAGGCCAAGAAGAGACTCCGCGGCGAGCCATGCCCAGATCCCTTACACAATAAAGGGATCCCGAAGCAAGGGCTGACCCTCCCCCCCAGCCGCCCTGCTGCAGCGCGCCCCCGCCACATTTCCCGCCTCGCCCCCCCAAGCCGCCCGGGCCTGGCCGGACGTCCACCCCCGGCCCCCGCAAACCCCACAGAGCCTGGTCTGACGCCGCCCCTCCCGCCCTGCTCCCCCGGGACCAGCGGAGCCCGACCCTCCCCAAGCCCGCGGCCGGCTGATCAGACCTTCACCCGCCGCGCGCTGCCCCGGCCGTGCGCAGCCCTGCCCTGGCGTCCCTCCTCCACCCAGCAGGTCCAGGCGCGCCGCCCGCCTTCCGACCCCTCGGCGAACTCCGCACCGCACTCCGGGTGCCGCAGCCGGCCTAAGCCACCCAGCAGCCCACCCAAGGGCCCTTCCCGTCCAGCTCTCCCCCCACCCCCAATCGGGATTGCGCTTTCCAGCCCGCCCCAAGACTCCCTCCCCTCCTGAGAAACAGGCAAAGACTCGTGGGATCCCCAGGGACCCCCACTAGCGCACGAGGTTCCCCCAACCACGCGCCGCACGGATCCCGAACGCCGAGGACCAGGTCCGCACATGCCCACGCGGAGATCTCCATCCCCAGTCCCCCAGGGGCAGTCCTCCCGCACCTCCAGGCCCTCATCCCCGCAAGAGTCTCTCACTCTCAAGGACCTCATTCCCCACCCCGCCAGGGGTCTCTCCACCCACTGGGGTCCCGTTCCCCGCCACCACCCCGCAATGTCCTTCCTCGCAGGAATCTACGGCCCCCGCAGCACAAACCCTCCGCCCAGAGTCCCTTCTCTCTTCCCCAGCTCCCGCTTCGGTTCCGTCCTCGCCCTCCAGAGCCGCGGAGGATCCCTCCCCCCACCACAAACCGTCCCCGGTCTCCGGTCGCCGGTTTCGGACCGGGGCAACCGCACCTCTCACCTTCAGCCGAAGATGGTGGCGCCGGCGCACGTCCCCAGCCGCGACCACAGAACCGGCGCCTCAGTCCCAAACCCACCGCTGCCTCCGCCGGGCTCCTTTAGCACTGCTACTCCGGGCTGCCCCACCCACTCCCACCCTCATTGGGCCAGCTCCACGCCCGTCACCACGGCCCCCAGACCCACTGGTCCGTTTGCGCGCCCATCTCCAAGGGAAGACGTTAGCAACCCGAACGAAGCTACCTTCCCGAGGTCCGTTCCCTCCACCCACCTGAAACGATGCTCATTGGCTTCCGCTCCCAGCCCAGGCGGCCGAGGCCCCCATATTACAGGCTAAGCCGCACGTCCATCAGAGATTCCGGGAGGTGCGGCCGGGGCAGTCGTGGGTGATTGGCTGGCTAGGGCAGAGATGGACAGCTGAGACTGGCAGGGCGTCCCGCGATCCCGCGGGGCAGTGGGTGCGGACCCCGCAGCGGCTTTGGCTGTGCGGACGGCGGGGCAGGTGTGCCGCGGCCAGAGCCCCGAGCTCCGCCTGGACGCTCCCCGCCCTGGCGTCGGGCCGCCGCGGCAGCCCAGTACGGAGCCTCGCCGCCCCCTCTGCCTGTCGCAGCTGGCGGGTCCCACAGTGGGACCGGCTTCCACCGCTGAGTCGCGAGCTCCCGGCGCTGCCTGCAGGGGCGGGGCCGGAGCGCGGTCCAGAGGCCTGACGTCACCCCCGGGGCTGCGGGGAGTGGGGGCCACGGCTCTGCGGCTCACCTGCAGTGGGGGAGGGGAGCCAGGGCTCGGGCTGCGGTTCTGCCCATGCGCACCAGCTGGGGGAGTGGGGCTAGGGGAAGACAGACCTCGCCTGCCGTCGGCGGTCGGCATTCAGGCCCCTGTCGCGACCTCGGGCCCAGGCTGACCCTGCCTAGGTCCGCTGAGCGCCGGCTGCCGGGTTTGCGAGGGGAGAGGCCTCCCTACCCAGATGCCTGGCTGGGCTGAGATTCCAGAATATTGAGAAGGGAACCCACCTTGGGAAAACGACTTCACGTCATTCATTCCTTCGTTACTTACCTTCTTTTTGTTAGTATACAGCTCCCTACATGAGAGGGGCTATGAGGAGGTTCTGCTGGACTCTTATACCTCAGGGCCTATTAACTTTTCAAAGGCCTTGTAAAAAACGTTTGAGACCTGAGGAAAAAAATAAAAAAGGTTCCAAAATAAGGAAAGGCAACTAGAAAAATCCGAGTTAATATTTAATGAAATGTCTGCAATATCTAATCAACTGTGACACGACCCTAATTATATATAAATATAATAAAGTTTGGGTAAGTCACAAGAATAAAATCATTTAGTCTTAAAAAAGTTGAAATTTGCAAAATCTTATCCAAAAAATTTTTATAGCAAGATGTTAGTTTATGTTCAATAAGGATGCATTTTAATATTTACGACATGATGTATGTAAGTGGCTAAGCCTAGGAAACTTCCAGTCTGGTAAAGGTGAATAAAGCAAAAAAACAAGGCAGGAAACGATGAGGAGGGGTTGGTAGAATTCAGAGACAATTTCAAGGCAGCTGAATGCAGAGTCCTTCCTGGGGAAGTGGAATCGGGTCCTGTATTGTCCTTTGTCCTACTGCATCTGGTCCCCCACCCCCACCTGCCTACTGGAGTAAGCTGCCCCTTGTCCAGGTGTCTTGTGACTTGGCTGCATGAAGTCTGTCCTTAATGCAGCCTGCACGTGGAGTACAAGTTAACTGTACATAGTATGTGACAAGTATTCCTCTTCTGAATTAAAAAATAAACTTTTTACAGAAGACCATACACTCCATTTCTAACGTCTGAGTCTCAGCTTTGCCAGCCACTGAAGTCATTTCTGAGTGCACAGAGCATTCACACACAAACCACCCCATCAGCCACCAAGTCTGTGATTTCCCATAATTATAAAACAAAGTCAGTGGACCATCAGAAGAGGAGACCGGGAAGCTCAGCTCAACAGAATTCAACATCATAAAGACGTCAGTCTCAATGAGAAATCAATAATGAAAAGACTGTCTCCAGAAATTCCCTGGCAGTCCAGTGGTTAGGACTTGGGAGTGTTCACTGCCAGAGCTCAGGTTCGATCCCTAGTCAGGTAATTAAGATCCTGTAAGTTACATGGCTCAGCCAAAAACAAAAACACTGTCCCCTAATGTCTCTCTGGGTTTCCCCGGTAGCACTTCGGTAAAGAATCAGCCTGCCAATGTAGGAAACACAGGTTTGATCCCTGGGTCAGGAAGATCCCCCAGCATAGGAAATGACAGCCCACTCCAGTATTCTTGCCTGGAGAATTCCATGGACAGAGGAGCCTGGCGGGCTACAGTCCATAGAGTCACAAAGAGTCAGACATGACTTAGCACACACTCCTGCACACAAAAGTATCTCTAGCCATGGCATCTCTCCAGCCTTGGGGCCTTACATTTTCAACTGTCTGCTAAGTGTCCTTACCTGGATTGGAGGACAACTGCAAAAGCAGGAAGTTCAAAACTTATCTTCTTCCCACATCCACTTCATCTCACCCAAATTCTTTTTCTTCCCAACTTCCCTTTGTCTTTTAATACAACCAACCTTGAAACCACTTTGATTTCTTCCTCTCCCTTGCTCCCACACTGTGTTCCCCTCCACCTCGATCAGCTAGCCAGCCAGGCTCTTCAGACTCCAGTCTCACCCCACGTAGCTCCATCCCAGAATCTGTTGCTGTTTTGAGCAGGAAAACACAGGATTTAGGACCACATAGACCTGGCTTTAAATCTGTCTCTGCCACTGGTTGTTGTTTAGTCGCTCAGCTGTGTCCAACTCTTTGTGACCCTGTGGACTGTAGCCCACAAGGCTCCTCTGTCCTTGGGATTCTCCAGGCAAGCATACGGGAGTGGGTTGTCAATTCCTTCCCCATGGTATCTTCCCAACCCAGGAATGGAACCCATGTCTTCTGCTTGGCAGGCAGATTCTTTGCCATTGAGCCACCTGGGAATCCCCACCAGAGTTTTAATCTTTGACAAATTCCTTAACCTCATTTCTCAAAAGAGGGTACAAATATATACCTAAAGGACTCATTCAATTCATATGTAACAGGTTGATTTACTGGGGTAAAAAGCATGGTGTTATGAACATATCGATGAAAATGGTCTTTTTTTCCCCCTAGTCTACAAGTTCATTACAAAAGAGTGAGAAATCTTTGTCCTCTCTCCATAATAATTTTTGCTGGCAGTCTAGGCTGCTTTTACTCCCAAAAGAAAAAGGTCACAGGCCATTGTTTTACAGAGTCCAAGTCACAAGTCCAAACTCATTCACTGATGACAGGCCCATGAACCTGGTTTGTTCCAAGCTGTTTTGTTCCATCTGTACGAGGCTGATATGAAGCATTTTTAAAATAAATTTGAGTGAATTCCAACACTTAATAATCAAGAGCTATCCAACATCATTAGCCATTTGGGAAATGCAAATCAAAACCACAATAAGATACCACTTCACACCCACTGAAATGACTGTAATCAAAAGGGCAGACAATAACAAATGTTGATGAGGATGCAGAGAAACAGGAACTCTCAGCGATTTCTGGCAGGAATGTAAAATGGTGTAGCTACTCTGGAAAACAGTTTGCTAATTTCCTTTAAGTTAAACATGAATGTACTGGACTTCCTTGGTGGTCCAGTAGTAAAGAATCCACCTGCCGATGCAGGGGATACAGGTTCGATCCCTGGTCCAGGAAGATTCCACATGCTGGGGGACTAAGCAACTAAGTCTGCACACTGCAAGTACTGAAGCCCATCCACCCTACAGTCCATGCTCTGCAGCACTAGAAGCCACCACGATGAGAAGCCCGTGCACTGCAACTAGAGAAAGCCTGCAGGCCGCGGTGCAGCCAAAAATAAATAACAAAAACAAACAAACAAAAAGCCAGAAATGTACCATGTCACTCACAATTCTATCCTTAGATATCTACCAAAAAAAAACCAAAAACAAAAGTAAATATATATGGACACAAAAACTTGTACATAAATGTTCATAGCAGCATTATTCATTATGTCCATTCATTATGTCCATCAACTGGTAAACGGGTTGACAAAATGTTGTACACCCACACAATGGAATACTATTCAGCAATAAAAAGAAATAAACTACAGACTCATGCAGCAACAGGGATGAACCTTGAATACATGTTCAGTGAAAGAAGTCAGACAGGGAAACCACATTCTGTATTATTCCATCTATATGAAGTGTCCCCCAAAGGCAAAGCTCTAGAGATAAGAAGTAGAACATTAGCTGCCCAGGGTGAGGGCTGGGGTGAGAAGAAGGGAGGACAGTACAGGGATTAACAGTAAATATACACGTGGGATCTTATTGTGATGATGAAAGTGTTATAAAATTGATTTATGGTGATGGTTACACAACTGGATAAATTTACCAAAACGTCTATTTTATGGGATTCCCAAGTGGCTCAGTGGTAAAGAATCCACCTGCCAATGCACGAGATGAAGGAGACACAGGTTCTGTCTCTGGGTGAGGAAGATCTCCTGGAAAACGAAATGGTGACCCATGCCAGTACTCCTGCCTGGAAAATTCCATGGACAGAGGAGCCTGGTGGGCTATAGTCCAGGGGGTTGCAAAGAGTTGGACATGACTGAGCACACACACACACTGAATTTTATACTGTAAATTACATGATTTGAAAAATATACCTTAACAGGTAATGTTTTAAGAAAGAAGAGAGTTCTCTCATGAAAATTCAGATTTCTGGCTTCCCTTGAAAACATGGAAGATCTGGAAATTCAGCACCCATTGGCTGGTGCCTGAGTTGCTGCTCATTTTGAAACAAAGCCTGTGTTCCAGAGCATGCCTCAGCCGCCACCACTCCCTCTAGTCTCTTAAAGCCGACCTGCCTTATTCACTGACATTCTTTGCTTGGTCTTTTTAGGTGTCTATGAGTTTTTAGCTCCTATCATGCCTGTCAAGGGATTTCATGTCAGATCATTCCAGAGAGATAAGAAGAAAGGTGGTGTTTTTGAGTTGAAGAGCTGTTCCCCTGCAAGAGGTGAAGGTATAGGAGATTTGTGGCACCCATGAGAAGGGGTTCCCTTTCAACATGCTTCCTGGAAGAGGTAGGACTTCCAGGCAGAGGTTACTCCACTGACCACCTCACAGCCCACTCAGGGCAACAATTCCTGACTGATAAGAAGGATGGGTGCTCAACTATGGTATCTTGAAACAGAAGGAGGAATAATTAAAAACAAACAAACAAAAAAATCTCTCATGAGTTGAGAAAGAAGGAACTTTCCAGAATTTTCTTGGGCCCCTTAAGTGCTGGAGTTTTGAGGGGGGGGAACAGAAGAGTCGGCTGAAAATGACTAATTTAAGACATCTCACCAACCACGCAGGATAGGGCTAACTCACATCTGATTTTAGAAAAACAAAGGCATGATAGTCCTTGCATCCTAATGTCTTAGAACAAGTCATACCTGTAACAAATGCTTTTTGTATCTGCGAGTGATGCCCATTGCTATGGAGACATCTGTATCGACAGGCAGGGTCCCTATCCTGAAGGGGCACACAGTTCAGCTGGAAATAAAAGCAAATTGGCAAATGATTGTAAGAGAGCAGGGGTTTTTAATCTGGAGTGCATGGAAACCTAAAGAGTTTTAGGGGTTTTATAAAATCTCTAAAATTACATAAAAAATGTATTGTGTTCTCCCCACCACCACCCCCTCAGGGAGAAGATGTACAGTTTTTAGTAGATTCTCATAGAACACTCTGATCCAAAAAGTTTGCAAGAATGCAACATAGCATTAAGTACTACATCAAGTTTAGTGAGATCTAGGGACACATAAGAGGGTCACTTAACCCAGAACGGTGGCAGGGGTGGGCATCAGGGAAGTTCCAGAAAGTCTTCTTAGAGACAGTAATTTTGAAATTATAATCTGAAGAAGGCGGCACTAACCAGACCAAGAGAGGAGAATAATGCTTTCAGAGAAAAATAGCACAGAGAAGAGACAGTACAGGGCTTTCCAAGCTCAGAAAAAAGCTCACAGCAGAGCAGTGCTACAGCAAAGCAAACAAGTGTGAAGGAGTGTGAAATACAGGGCTGGGGAGGTAGGCAGGGGCCAGATGGGAGGTGTAGACCAGGAAATGGAATTCAGATTTTATCTGGAGGACAGTGGAGAACGATGGGAGAGGTTTCATCTGACGAGTAAAATGACCAAGCTTGTGTTTCTTCCAAGATTCCTTTGGTTATAACATAGAGAATGGATCAAAGTGGCGGGGCAGGGTGGGGGCGGTTAAGAGGCTGCTGCCACAAACAGTCCAGCGAGATGATGGTGACTTGGTCAAAGCAGCCTGGAAAGATGTGGTCAGATTGCGGTGATTACTCTTGCAAAGGTTAAGGGAGCTATTTCAAGCGCCAAACCAACACATGAAGATATAAAAGTGCTTTAACATGTGTGAGGATATCTTCAAGTGCCTGGTGGTGGTTTAGTCATTCAGTCCTGTCCGACTCTTGCGACCCCATGAACTGTGGCCCACCAGGCTCCTCTGTCCATGGGATTTTCCAGGCAAGAATCCTGGAGGGGGTTGCCATTTCCTTCTCCAGGAGACCTTCCTGACCCAAGGATCAAACCCAGGTCTCCCACAGTGCAGGCAGATTCTTTACCGATTGAGCTTCAAGTGACTAGCACATTATAAACTCAATCCCTTCCTCCATTTTCTCATGGTCCCCTGAATTTAAAAAAAGCCCTCACTGCATCCTGTACACACACTTATAAAAGCACCTATATAAACCTTCTCATATGTTTTCATCTCTATCCCTGTATCCCCCTTCAAAACCAGTGCTGTCCAGCACAAGTAGAATGGGAGCCACCAGTGCAAGCCACATATATAAGTTTAAACTTTCTAGGGGATACATTTTAAAGGTAAAGCAAAATAACTGATTAGTTATAATGACATATTAACCCAATACAAAAAGAATATTACATTTCAACATGTCAATTAAGAAATCACTAACAGGCTATTTCACATTTTTTTTCTTGTGCTAAGTGTTTAAAATCTGATGTCTCTTGCGGACATACAGCACATCTCATTTCAGGTTGGCCACAAGGAAATGGCAACCTACTTCAGTATCTCGCCTGGAGAATCCCATGGACAGAGAAGCCTGGAGGGCTACAGTCCATTGGGTTGCAAAAGAGTCAGACACGACTGAGCGATTAATGCTAAAGTGCTGGAGAGCTACATGTGGCTGGTGGCTTCCATAGAGGACCCTACAGGGATAGACTGTAAACTTGCAGCCAAAGTCAATGTTTTCAGCTGTATCCCCAGTAACTAGCTCAGTGATTGATATGGAGCAGCTGCTTAGTAAACGCTTGTTGAACAGAAAGATGGAGGGATGAATGGGGAGATCCTTTCCAGCTTTCCAGATGTCATTTGAGCTGAGCCTGAATCCCAATCACCTTCCCAGGGCTTCCCTGGTGGCTCAGCTGGCTCAGCTGGTAAAGAATCTGCCTGCAATGAGGGAGACCTGGGTTCAATCCCTGGGTTGGGAAGATTGCCTGGAAAAGGGAAAGGCTACCACTCCAGGATTCTGGCCTGGAGAATTCCATGGACTGCATAAGTCCATGGGGTTGCAAAGAGTTGGACACAACTGGGCGACTTTCACTTCACTTCACTTGAATCCCAATCAGGATTGCAACAGTAGAGGATAGTGGACGGACTGCAAGGGCCAGGATACAAGGAACCGAAGCACGGACAAGGAAAAGTGATACCAGGACACAGTGGGAAGTAACAGCGTTTGACTCAAGTACAGAATACATGCTGCAGAAAAGGTGAGAAGTGACCCTGAAGGTTCCTGGAAGCTGACACTGGAACCCTATACACGTCTGGGGATTCCCAAGCTGCCAGTGTAATTGCCATCAGTAAATATTTAAGGGACAAATGAAAAGAGAGGGAAGAGGACAGGGTAGCAGGAAAGAGACAAGGAAGCAAGAAAGAAAGGGAAGAGAGAGCAAAGTGATAATGACCGCTGGCGTGAACGTTGGCAAATCACAAACAGTAGGCAAATTTCTTAAAGGATCCAGGTTGTCTCAATGGAAAGAGGAACAGGTTACTGGAGTGTTTGCAAACAGATGGAGAAGTCTGAAGTCTGGTGAGTGGTTAGAGATGAAAACAGGGTCATTGGTCTCAAGAGTATCTGTGGTCCCTGGTGGGAAGGTGAAGGAGTTACATGTTGGTCCAGAGAACCCCAGTTTGAAACCAAGCCTCGGGGCTTCCCTGGTGGCTCATTGGTAAAGAATCTGCCTGCTAATGCAGGAGACACGGGTTCGGTCCCTGGTTCAGGAAGACCCCACATGCTGCAGAGCAACTAAGCCCATGCGCCACAACTATTGAACCTGTGCTCAGAGCCCTGGAGCTGCAACTATTGAGCCCATGTGACCGCAGCTACTGAAGCCTGCGAGCCCTAGAGCCCATGCTCTGCAACGAGAGAAGCCCTTGCAATGAGAACCCTGCCCACCACAACTAGTGAGTAGCCGCTGCTCTCCACAACTAGAGAAAAGCCCCAGAAGCCATGAAGAACCAGTACCATCATGAGTAAATAAATAAGAAATCAAGCCTGATTGCTATTATATGACACAGAATTATTGCCACCTCTGCATTAAGCAGCCAGGCCTGGTTTGCATTGCTCCTACTTACCAGGTGAAGAGAAAAATCAAGAAATTGCCCTGGATTTGCTAAAAAATGGATTTTTACCCCTATGATTCTTAGGGGTAAAAAAAAAAGCACGTGGGCATCTCATTGGAGGTTGCTTTAAAAATCCAAATCACAGGACTTGGGACTTCCATGGTGGCCCAGTGGTTAAGACTCTACATTTCCACTCCAGGAGAATCTGGTTCAATCCCTGGTTGGGGAACTAAGAACCCACTAGCCTCGAGAAGCAGCAAAAAAAAAAAAAAAATCCTGCCTGATACTGGGTATGTCCTTAATCTCTCTAAGCCTTGATTTACTTTTGTGCAAAACAGGAAAAACAATACCTACTTAGTAGGGTAGCTACAAGGCTTAGATACAGTGAGGTAACACTGGTAAAGGTCTTGGCACAAATTACCCCTCAGTAGTGTTAACTCTTTATTGTGCCTGAGTGCACAGTTGCTTCAGTTATGTCCAACTCTTTGCAACCCTATGGACTGTAACCCTCCAGGCTCCTCTGTCCTTGAGATTCTCCAGGCAAGAATACTGGAGTGTGTTGCCATGCCCTCCTCCAGGCGATCTTCCCAACCCAGGCCTTGAACCTGAGTCCCCTGTATCACTGGTGGATTCTTTACCCATTGAGCCATCTGGGAAGCCCATTACTCTTTATTATTATCATGCTATTCATTAGCAGTATCATTACCCTTTGACAAGACTTATACACAGCTTTTCAGAGGATGTTTATAGTGTTCCACTATTTTCTCTAGATGTGTATTCATTCTGTTGCATTACTAGCCTCTCTACTTTTGCATATCTTTTAAATTCTCCACAACATAAAATTCAAATATTATTTTTGTTGATGATTTCTACTGAAAGGGCTAGATTCTAAGGAAAGGAAATGAGATCCTGGAGAAAAATAAAAAAAATATTTGGCTTTGATTTTCACAATCCTGCATAATCTGATCTCAACCAACCTTCTTAAATTCATGTTGCCTGCCTCATCACAGCTGTTTCTCCTAATAATCACCTCTCCTGGGCCTTCTCCATCTGCCTTTTTTTTTCTGGCCATCTTCTCCCTTTTGCTTATGCTATTTTCCATTGGACAGCCTTTTCCAAATCCACCTGGACAAGTCCTCCCAGGAGGGGAGCCCTGTTGAAGCTCTTCAGTGTGAGGAACACCAGTGAGCAGCTCAAGCAAAGGCCCTCGTTCTCTTCAATTTTAGACTCAAGTTTCATAGTCACGCAGCGTTTTTGGCACATTCGGAAAGGGTGGTTCCTGCTCTGCCTTTAGATGTTCTTATGAGAGGAGATTTCCCAATTTCCAGCACTGATGGGTGTGAGCCCACTGATAATAATACCATTCTCCACACCAGGTATATGAAAGTCAGCTGGCAGGAAACAGAGGGCCACCCAGGAAGCCCGCTTTCTCACAGGAGCTCCAGAGCCTGCAGATGCCCTTCAGGTGGATGTGTGGGACTCACAGAATCTAGACCTCGAGGATCAGAAGAGCCCGGTGCCCTGCGTTCTCCTGCTCAACACGGTGAGCATCCCCTGCCCGGACCCACACTTTTCCCGGCAGGACCTGGCACTGGTTCTGGTTTCTCTCTCTCCATGGCCACATGAAGAGGCTGTAGAAGCCACCCAGTCACCGTTTCACAGATGACATATGGAGTTGGGGACCTGCCCAGTAGCAAAGAGCCAATCAGTGCAGAGCCAGGACTCAGCCCTCTGTCACCTGCCCACGCTCCATCCAGGACTTTGTGTGTGTCATCGTTGTCAGCCGTGGCCATTTTGTGGTGCACCTACTGTGTGCAGCAGAAAAGAACACAGAGCATCTCAGGAAGGGTTGTGGAATTCAGAAGATGCTAGTGTGTTTAGTGGGGCGAGGGGGACAGGTTGGGGAGGAGTGGGAAAGGACTCATGGAGATAGGCTGATTCTCAGCTTGGACAGAAGTAGGGAGGGAATGGCCCAGGGCATCAAAATAACAGGGACTTCCCTGGTGGTCCAGTGGCTAAGACTCCATGCTCCCAAGGCAGGGGGCCCGGGTTCGATCCCTGGTCAGGGAACTAGATCCCACATGCCACATGCAACTGAGAATTCACGTACTGCAACTAAAAGATTCTGAATGCTGAAACTAAAGATCCCACAATGAAGACTGAAGATCTGTGCACTGCAACTAAGACCAGCCAAATAAATAAATAAGATAATGGGGAGACAGAGCTAGAAACCTGAGGAAGATTTAAGTAAAGGTGTGCCCTTCCTCCCCCAAAGCACCCATTCACGACTCGTGGAGACAGCCAGTTACCTTCTCTACCTGTCAGCCTGTGAAAACACTTAAAACTCTTTCCATGTCCCCAGATGAAGGGCCAGAGGCTCCAGGCTCAAGCTAAAGAAGGTACTGTCTAGATAACATGGATATCAGCAGGGAATATGCAGCAGAATGATCATACAGAGATGCTTTGGAGACACAGCCTGAGTCCAAATCCCGGCTCAGGGGTGACTTGACCTTGGACCAGTCACTGAAGCTCTCCGGGTCTCCTTCTCCTCCCTCCTTGTAGCAGTCATGACCTGAGTTCTGGAGCCGCTGCACACAGAGTGATAAGCATGGTGCCTGGCACACAGGTGACCGCTTAGAAGATGGCAGCTGTTATTCTGGATCTTTGCTCCTTGGTCTCCCTCCTCCTGGCTGCTGAGTCAACAGGAAGTTGGCCTGTAGACAAGAGAGCTCCCCGGAACATACCTGGAGTCGAGACCTAGTCAAAAGTTTTCTCTCTTCATGGCCACATCTTTCATTTCGGGGGAAATCTGGAAGAGCTAAATTGGGAACGGAAAATTTGCATCTGAAGAAAGGTATGTGCAAACACATGTTTGCAAATGAGGTCAAGGTTTCAAAATACCCCTTCTCTGACAGATGAGTCAAGCCCCACACAGTGGTCTTACTATTTACCATGCATGACGGCACATTCCCTCAGAGACTGATAGCGTCGTCTGCCAGGAGTTATATCGGAAGGAGTTACTCATTGGAAAATGTGGCTGCCTTGCCCAGACTGAGATCTGAACTTGGACTTCCAGGGATTTCACCCAAAATAAGCTGAATTCCTCAGTTATAACTGTCAAAGAAACAGAGCCAAGGAATCTGTGTGCCAGACCAGCGCCAGTTCCTGCTGGGAGACGTGTGGGTCTGGGCAGGGGATGCTCACGGTGTTGATCGGGAGAACACAAGGCACCAGGCTCTTCTGACCCTCACGGCATCTGTCATTACTGCCTGGGACTGCGGCCAATTGGTCATCACTTGTCCTTGATTCAGTTATCCCCTACTCCCTCGGCAACTATTTTATGATCACCTAATAATAATAGCAAACAACTGTTTAGTACTGATTGTGTTCCAGACACTGTGCCAGATGCCTTACATGTGTCATCTCGAGTCATCCTTCCAACACTCCTGTGAAGTATTACCATAGACCAAGTAGGTCAACCACAAGAGAGATGTATGGAAAAATGTAAAAGCCTGGCTATAATGAAGCGGGACTTCTTTCTGAGTCTCCTGCCCCCTCCACTCACATGTGATGGGGTGGAATAAACTAAATGGCTCATCCAATTGAAATCTCTATCTGATCTTTTTATTATTATTAATTTGGCCATGCCACTGTGTCATGTGAGGTCTTAGTTCCCAACTGGGGATCGAACTCACTGCCCCTGTATTGGAAGTGTGGGACCTGGACTACAGGGGAAGTCCCCTGATCTGATTATTTAAATAGTCCTTTTAGGTAATGCTCAGTCTCTCAGACCACCTGCTTCCCCAGTTCCTGCTGCATCTCTTTCTTTTTTTTTTTTTCTTAGCCCCTCCCCCTGCTCCTGCCCCCTCCCCCTAGTCCCTCCCTCTCTGCATCTCTTTCTTTCTTTCTCCCTCCATCTTCCTCCATCTTCCTCCATCTTCCTAATTATGTTGGGGTATGTGGAGAAGGGTATATGACTCACTCCGTCTTGTGGTTGAGGGTAAGTTTGGAAGTTGCTGATTTACTTTCCTCTGGTCTCTGAGGAATGCCCATGTCTTCTCATTTGACCTCTGGGCACACACCATTCTCCTCCTCCAACCACTTCCCCAAGAAGACCATACTCCTCAGCCTGGCTTTCAAGTCTCTCTCCACGCTAGGAGTTGGATTTTCACCTTCCAGGTTTCTCTCTCTCCACGCTAGGAGTTGGATTTTCACCTTCCAGTTTTCTCTCATCTGTTTCTAGTCTGTTCCACAAGACCCAGCTTAGATCCAGCTACACTTTAATAAAGCCTTTTGGGCACCACTGCCTGATCATTCCCTATCTCTGGACTTCTAGGGCCATTACATCTGATGATGAACTCTGTATTTCTTTGAAAGCGATCTTTTCTTACTGTTTCATAAAATTACTTATATCCATTGTTGTTATTTAATTTTCTTAGGGCTTCCCTGTTGGCTCAGCTAGTAAAGAATCCGCCTGCAATGTGGGAGACCTGGGTTCGATCCCTGGGTTGAGAAGATCCCCTGGAGAAGGGAAAGGCTACCCCCTCCAGTATTTTGGCCTGGAGAATTCCATGGACTGTGCAGTCCATGGGGTCGCAAAGAATCAGACATGACTTTCACTATCACTTTCAAGCTCCTCTGGGGGCATAGATGATGCTTTGTATCTTGTTGAACACCCCACCACACCAGCAAATCTAATCCAGAGTCTACTACACAGAAGGATTGTGGTTGTTCACAGACAAAAGATACATATCCCTAGTATATTAGGAGCTTCTAAAAATGGAGACGAAAATAACCAGTAACACCAGGGAAACCAGCTAAAGATATGAATAGATAATTCACAGAAAAAGAAATGAAAACAGTCCTTAATCATATGGAAAAACGCTCAAACTCGCTCGAAACAAGAACGATACAAATGAAAGCTCACAGATATAATTTCCAACCTATCAGATTGGCCCAAACTCAAAAGTTTTACAACATACTCTTGGCAAGAAACAGGCACACACCATGTGACCAGGGAACCATACTTCGTTACGTAAGAGTCTATCGCATGTACGCGGGGAGGAAGAATTTGACGAGGCAGTTTATTTGTCTTTGCTCTAACCTGAACGCTTTCCATGCTCAAATCCTCCCTATCCTTCAAAGCTGTGTCCAGTGTTGACACAGACAAACATCTCCAGTGTTGGCAACAGCATGACCCACACACATTCATGGCACCGGACACAGTCATCGTTGTCTCAAGGCCAGAGGGCAAGAGACAGGAAGTTATTTCCCTGGCGCCTTAATGGTGTTAGTTATGACAGAGGGTGTTTAGGGCCCTGCATCACAGTGTACCAGTGCTAAGTACTGGTGGACCAGTGTCCAAGGCACTCATGGGTCCTTTGGTAAGTGTATTGTTTGTGTTTGTGATACGTGGAGCCCTCTACAACATGGATTCTGGAGCAGGATCCAGGGTCCTGGGGCTTCCTGGGTGGTGCGAGTGGTGAAGAACCCGCCTGCCAGTGCAGGGGACATGGGTTCTATCCATAGTCTGAGAAGATCCTATGTGCCTCGGAACAACAAAGGCCGTGTGTCACAGATACTGAGCCTGTGCTCTCGAGCCTGCCATCTGTGACTACTGAGCCCATGCACCCTAGAGCCCGTGCTCCACAACAAGAGAAGCCGCCGCAATGAGAAGCCTGTGCGCTGCAACAGAGAGTAGCCCACACGCAGCACTGAAGACCCGGCGCAGCCGAAAATAAATAAGTACACATAAAATCTAAAAAAGTGTTTCCTAGCTCTGCCCACGCAAAAGGCCTAGAAACAATGGGCACCCCTAGAGCACCCCTATTGTGGTCTACAAATGCCATCTTCCTTGGGGAAGTGGCAGAGTCCAGGCCCCAGACAGGAAATATGAGCTGAGCCTGAAATATCTTATGGGAACAGAAAGCAAGGAAACAAAATATCAAAACCTACTGAGTTGTGACAAAAGGACACACAGGAGCAAAGTTGATGAGGCTCCCTCTGGTCAAAGACGGGAGGCAGGCGCTGCTTGAGTATCAAAATGATATAACAATGGCGATGAATGGAAACATGTTAAATAATACAAGAGTTCATAATGATTAAAACAAAAAATCGAATGCATGGGCTACCTCTGAAGAACGCAAGGGAACAATCTCATGATTCTAAAAACAAGAATGTAATGTGCTTAGTCACTCAGTCACGTCCAGCTCTTTCGGACCCCATAGACCACCACTCTTTCGGACCACCAGGTTCCTCTGTCTATGGGATTTCCCAGGCAAGAATACTGGAGTGGATTGCCATTTCCTTCTCCAAGGGGGATCTTCCCAATCCAGGAATCAAACCTGGGTCTCCTGCTTCGCAGGTAGATTCTCTACCAACTGAGCTACAAGGGAATCCCACGAACAAGTAAATGCATGTTTAAAAAAATCAAGCATTTATCTTGCCTTCCCTATATAAACTGTACCTTCAGGATAACCAAAGAACTGATGAGGGAAAAGTTTGTCTCTTTATAGAAGCACTGCAATTACTGGGGCTTCCGAGGTGGCGCAGTGATAAAGAACCCGCCTGCCAATGCAGGGGTCATGAGTTTGATCCCTGGTCCAGGAAGATCCCACATGCCATGGGGCAACTAAGCCTGTGAGCCACAACTCTTGAGCCCACACTTCCTAGAGCCCATGCTCTGCAGCAAGAGAAGCCATTGCAATGAGAAGTCCATGTACTGCGACTAGAAAGTAGCCCCTGCTCACTGCAACTGGAGAAAGCCTGAACAGCAATGAAAATAGAAGAAAAAGTTAAAAAAAAAAAAAATATATATATATGTAAAACAATGGAGGGGTTGAATATTCCTTAGATATTTGGTAATATAAAGTAATCAGTGTTAATTTTTTTGTTGTGATAATGATACTGCAGCTATCTTTTTAAAAATATTCCCTATCGAGAGGTACCTGCCAACATATTTAAAACAAAATGATGCTGGGAGTTATTCAAAATAATCTAGAAGAAGGTGTGGGTAACATTATCATTGAAACAAGACTGTCTATGAGTGAAGAACTATTGGTAGATGGGAGACAGGTCATGGTGGGGATGATCCTTAAACTATTCTCTCTTTGGCTTAGTTTTGAATTTTCCATAATAAAAAGTTAAAAGTAAATAAGATTGAAAGGTTATTTTTAATTATAAAAATAGTGCATGCTTTCTTGAAAAATATTAAGGAACATAGAAAGTGAAAGGTAAAATCTCCTTAATGCTTGACCCTTGATCTCAGCAGTAATCACTACAAATGGTTCAGTAGATTCTGTTTTTTTTTTTTTTTTTAATGTATTTTATTTATTTGACCCCACTGGGTCTTAGCAGTGGCACATGGGATCTTCAGTTGTGGTCCACAAGTTCTTAGTTGTAGATTCTTGTGGAATCTAGTTCCCTGACCAGGGATTGAACCCAGGCCACCTGCATGGGGAGTGTGGAGTCTTAGCCACTGGACCACCAGGTAAGTCCGGAGGTAAGGTTTTGAGTTACTGCTCAGACACTGTCACTAGGCTACTCTAAGTGGGGGATATATTCCCCCAACTCTGGGTGCTCAGGCTTAATCATGGGACTCACTGGACCAAAGTTCAGAGACTCTTTAAGAGCCAGAACATGTTCTCTTGCCTGTCACCATATTCCATGAAGTTTAATCCCAGAGTGAAGACAACGAGCCATAACCTGCCCACGACACCCTGTGTACATGACAAGTAAACCATCATCGTGGCAGACACTGAGATTTTTAGTCATTTATCACTGGGACACACCCCTCACCTGTTCTGAAGAATATCATATCCTTCTGAGTCTTTTCACTGTGCATCAATAAAATAGTTTTCCTCCAAATACACAGATTATTATATTCAATTTGCTTTTTTTTTTTAACTCAACATATCATGGGCATTTGAGTCTACTCTAAAATCTGAGTTTGCAAAGCCCTCCCGCCCCCCAAATAATTTCCCGAAGCCAAAAATATCTGTTTCTTTAAAATATGGGACAGTGGAGAAAGTTCTCCAGCAAAAACTCATGCAGGAAGTAAGCTGAGGGGGTCAGGGTGTGAATTCCAACATTACAGCCCTTCTTGTTATCAGAGGATAATTGGCAGTGGATTTGCACGATTCCAAGGGTTTTCCTGCCCAAGGAAGGAAGGAAATCTCCAAGGTTGTTGAAGGGCCCGTCTTTCTCTTTGTAATCTCGTAGGCGCTGCCTGTGGTTAGAAGCAAAATCCTGGATTTCCTCTACAGCCTGGAGTCAGAGGGCTGTTACTGCACTTCTGACTGCAGCTAAAGTGCGGGGAGAACTGAGCTTTTAGTTTTTCAGTTATATTATCAAACTCGAATTCAAACTGGCCTCCTGGGCTCCCTCTGCCTTATCATGGCACCCCCATGCTGCCAGGTCCAGACATTGGAAACCATCTCTCACTCTCCAAACACCTAGCATATGAGCTCCAAGGGGGCAGAGATCTTTCTCTGTTTTGTTCACTGCCATGTCCTGTCTGTAACACTGCCTGACACATAGTAGGTACTCAATAAATAAGTCAGGAGTGAATCAACCTAAGCAGCTGCCCAGTCCTGTGGCTTCTCCCTCTATAATTTAGCTCTGATCTATAATCCTCTGTTAAAGAGAGTCACCATTTCTTGACAATGTTCCCATCGAGATGTGGAGTGTATGTCCCCAACTCTTGACGCTGGGTAGATTCTGTGACTATTTGAACCTACAGAATATGGCAGAAGTGGGAGTGCCACTCTCCAGGCCCAAAATTTGAGAGACAAGCAAGTTCTACTTCCTGTCTCTCCAAACTCTCACACTTCCAGCCCTGGGCAGCTGGGCAGGTCCTGAGAGACGACATGCAGAGAGAGAAACGACCGAGACCAGCTTTCCAGCCAAGGAGCTGGACACAAGAGTGATGCTCTCTTGGACCCTCCAGACCATCTCAACCTACCAGCTGAACAGCACTGAGTGACTCTAGTTGGGTGTTTTGCTGAACAGAAGAATCATTCAGCTGAACCTGGGGCTGATCCACATAACTGCAGCTAAGTCCAAGTTCTCAACCTCCACGATGAAGAGGTAATAAAATTGTTGTCATTTGAAGCCATTAAGTTTTGGGGTGATTTGTTAATGCATCAATAAATTACCAAATACTACCCTGCATGGGACCTTATAACTTCTTACCTAGAGAACTGACTCCTGCATTTAGCCCCCTGCCATTCCAACCATGCTCTACACTGCTCAGTTTATTTTCTTGAAAAAGTTGTGGGAGTCCTGTTCAGGGGTGGGGGGGGAAAGTATTTTCAAGAGAATATAGCCCAATCTCTTTAACCTGGTCCATCTGGCCTTCCAAGATCGCTCTTAAAAAAAAAATATATATATATATATATATATGTGTGTGTGTGTGTGTGTGTGTGTGTGTGTGTGTATTTTATTTGACTGTGCCAGGTGTTAGTTGCAGCTCGTGGGATCTTTGATCTTTGTGACATGTGGGATGGTTAGTTGCAACATGCAGAAATTTTAGTTGTGGAATGCACACTCTTAGTTGTGGCACGTGGGGTCTAGTTCCCTGGCCACGGATGGAACATGGGCCCCCTGCATGAGGGAAATTGCTAAGATCACTCTTTGAACTCAACTTTCCAAGTTCTCCTATTTTCTCCTATGTTCCAGCCAAGTTTAATCTTTGGTTTACTCCTTTGACACCCTATAATTTTTATTTTGTTCATAAAGTTCCTCCTCCTGGAATGCCCTTCATCTTATCTGCATATGTCCACATCCTGCTTGCCTTCTAAAGACATCTGAGAATGTCAATTTCCCTCATGGCAATAACCCTCTCTCCTGAATTTCCACATCATTTGATCTAAGATTCTCATAAAATGTACCCTTTTCTGCCTTGTTAACATTATACTTTAAAACTGTGTTTTTAGGACTTATAGGGTGGTCCAGTGTTAAGACTCCATGCCTCCAAAGCAGGGGACATGGGTTTGATCCCTGAACAGGGAAATTCCACATGCCATGCTGTGCGGCAAAAAAATAAAACCAAAACCATGTCTCTAACTTCCTAATAGACCATGGAATCTTGGAAGGCGGGGTTCATATCTTATTTACTTATTACCAAAACTAGCAAAGAACCCAGGTCTTGGTAGGTCCTTACTAATTATTTGCTGGACTGACAGGAGGATAAACAGGGTGAATGGGCCAAATTTGCTGGAACTACACTGCTGGGCCTTTGGGCCTCTCTCCGCTTCTCAGCTCTGTTTTCTTCTGTCTTGGTTGCTTTCAGAGGCAGGCTCTGCCAGGTGGTAGCACAGATGGTCTCTGGCAGCTTTTCGCTTACACCCCACCAGTTTAGCACCACCCCCACCACCACCACCCCACCAGTCAAAAAGGGTGCCTCTTTTTTCCCAATAGTTCCAGAAAAAGTCTAGGAATGAGGACTCACTAGACATACAGGAGGCCTTTCCCTGAGCCAATCACCCTGACTCTAGTGAAGGAATGGACTTTCCTGAGTGTCTAGTCCCCTGAGTTTTCAGGGGACCCATGGGCTTCCCAGGTGGCTCAGTGGTAAAGAATCCACCTGCCGATGCAGGAGATGCAGGTTTGATTCCTGGGTAGGGAAGATTCCCTGGAGAAGAAAATGGCAACCTGCTCCAGGATCCTTGCCCGGGGAAATCCCATGGACTGAGGAGCCTGGCAGGCTACAGTCCATGGGGCTGCAAAGAGTCAGATACAACTCTGCGACTGAACAACAACAAGGAAGCTACAGCTGGAGCTGGTGGTGGAGGGAATCGTCCTAATGGAAAAAGATGGGCTGTTAACCAGGAGTGTGGAATGGAGGTTGGATAGGAAACACCACAGATTCCACCCCACCCATCCTGGAAGGAGAGACCGAGCCCTACAGAAAAACACTGCTTTTCCTCAAGCTTAGTGTTAGGTACCTGCTCTTTACTGGCCCCTTTAAAAAGAACTGTGCCAGGAATTCCCTGGTGGTCCAGTGGCTAAAAATCCAACAATCCCTGGTCAGGGAACTAAGATCCCCCATGCTGCAGAGTATGGGGTCTTGGGTTCCCCGGGTCCACTCGCTGCAACTAGGGAGCCCAAGTGCCACAGCTAGGGAGCCCACATGCCATAACAGAAGATCCTGTGTGTTGCAACTAAGACCCGACACAGCCAAATAAATATGTATTTTTTAAAGATAAGCCTGGCTATATTAAAAAGGCAAAGTCCCTGGCAGTCCAGTGTTAGGACTCTCTGCCTCCACTGCCAGGGAACTGGGTTTGAATCTTGGTCAGGGAACTAAGATCCTGCAAGCTGTGTGGTGTGGCAAATAAATAAATAAATAGATCTATGCCATCCAGGTATCCAAACACAGTATCCAGGGCCCATGATGGCTCTGCCCCTCCCCCATCTCTGCTCTTTATCCAAACCACCTTTTATTTGTCTCTGATTTGCCTTTCTTACTAACGTCCTCTTTCCTGGCTCACTAGCCCCCTTAGCATCCATGTGCATAAAATATAAGAGCTGTTTAATGCCACTTCCCTGCCCAGCCCTACCTGTACCACCATTACGTGTTTATATCCTCGGTCTGCTATTGTCCATCAGAGAGAAAAGCCAATCTGAGCAACAGGAAGACAGAGCCCTGATGATACAGCTTGGGCTCCTGAAGCCAGCTGTACTTGAAGCTGGCTCTGCTGTGGGTTGAATGGTGTCCTCCAAATTGAAATGTTGAAGTCCCAACCCATGGCATCTGTGAACATGACTGTATTTGGACACAGGGTCTTTGCAGATATAATCAAGTTCAGATGAGGTTGTACAGGTGTCTGTATAAGAAGGTGGGAGCCTTTTAAGAAGACAAGAGACACAGAGACAGACACATAGGGAGGGTGGCATATGATGATGGAGCAGAGATGGGAGAGATGTGTCTCCAAGTTAAGGGCTGCTGGCAACACCCGAAGTTGAGAAAAGCATGGGAAAGATCTCCCCTGGAGACTCCAGAGAGGGAGAAAGCTTCCAGAAGGAACTACCTTGCTGATAACCTGACTTCAGACTTCTAATCTCCAGCATGGTGAGGGAATGTCTCTCTTGTTTTACGCCACCCACTTTGTGATGATTTCTTAGGGCAGATGAGAAGGAAAGTTATGCTATTCCTGTATTTCTCATTTACTCTCACAATTCTGCCAAACTTCATGATACTTCTATATTTAATACATAATTTTCCTTATTCAGTTTTGGCTGTGCTGGATCTTCATTGCTGCTTGGGCCTCTTCTGTAGTCGCAGTGAGCAGGGGCTACTTGCTAGTTGCAGTCCTCTGGTTTCTCATTGTGGTGGCTTATCTTGTTGTAGAGCGTGGGCTCCAGGCACTCAGGCTTCGGTAGTTGCCATGTGTGGGCTCAGTAGTTGTGGTTCTGGGCTCTAGAACACAGGCTCATTAGTGGTGATGCACAGGCTTAGCTGCCCTTCAACATGTGGGCTCCATCTGGACCAGGGATCAAACTCATGTCTCCTGCATCAGCAGGCAGATTGTTTACTACTGAGCCACCAGGGACGACTTCATGATACTTCTGACCCCAGATGGGTGAGGGTTCCCCCACACCAAGCCACCCTCTGAGCCCAACTGGGTGTCCCACAACTCAGTTCTGACACTGTCTACCTGGAGAAAGCATTAGATTCCATAGACTAAAGGCTCAATCCTCTAAGACAGTCCTCACCCCGACTTCTGATACCAATTTCAAGTCCAGACTGTCACCTGAGCTTCTAACCAACTGGCTATAGGCCAGAGGTTCCAATGTCTCCCTCCTCAAGTTGGATTCATTGGCTACAAAGGCTCACAGAACTCAACATTTTACTCAGTGGATCACTGGTTTATTATAAAAGGACACAGCTCAGGAACAACCAGATGCAAGAGATGCAGAGAGCAAGAGGGAAAAAGGCTCAGAGTTCCCATGCCCTCTCTAAGCAACCACACTAACAGAACCTTCGCATGATCACCAACCCAAAAGCTGGGGTTTTATGGTGGCTTCACGACGCAAGCATGAGTGATTACATCACCAGTCACTGTGATCCTTGAATGCAATCTCCAGCCCTATCCCCTCCTTGGAGACCAAGAGTGGGACTGTAAGTTCCAACCTTCTAGTCACACAGTTGGTTCCCCCGGCAACTAGCCTCATCCTCAGATGACTTAGGGGTTTTCCAAAAGTCACCTCATTAATGTAACAAGACACCCTTGATGGCTCTCATCACTTAGGAAATTCCAAGGGTTTTAGGAGCTCTGTGCCGGGAACTGGGATGGAGACCAAATATATACTTCTTAGTATAAATCACAATATCACAGTAGCCCTAGGAAACTAATACGCTTTCTCATTTTTGTCCTGTTTTGTGAGCCAGTGAATTCCCTGGTTGCTTAAGCAGAACTGTGTGTTGCTTACAGCTAAAGTCCTGAATAACACGTGTTACCTATTCTATGCACTAAGGGTGCCAAGGTAAATTAGACCCTGTTCTTAAAAAAAAAAAGCTTTTTAATGTTACTTTTGCATCATTCAATCCCACTCCCCATGTTTAATAGAAAATATATAATAAAGGGTTTTTTATTTTGTTTTTTGGTTGTTGTATTTTTAAACCAAGAACTGATTAGCTGATTCACTCAATTCATTCAGCAAATATTGTGTGCTCATCAACTACGGAAAGCACAGTTTAGTGGTAAACCCATTGAACTATGCCCAACATTGCTTTTTCCTTTTCTTTCCTCCCCCTCTCCGGACCACTAATCTGTTCTCTGCATAGTTCAAGGTCTGATAAAAAATGCTAATGGCTTCGCATGCCATCCAAGACAAGGGCCAGACTCCTTAGCCAGGCACTCAAGGTGCCAGCCTGTATTTCCATAAGCTCCTACTGTATTTGGCTCTCTCTTCTCCTCTACCTCCTTGGCCCCAGCCAATCAAATTACTGATTATTCCACAAAGACCTCTTATGCTTTCCACAGTTGTTACAATCACTCATAGTGACTCTCTCTATACAAAGTCCTTTCCTCCATTTCAAAGTCCTACCCATCTATACCGGTTTCTAGGGCTGTCATAATAAATTACTGCAAATGGGGTGGCTTAAACTGATGGAAATTTCTTCTCTCCACTTCTGGAGGCTACACGTCTGACAACAGGGCAGCACCGTCTGGCTCCCTCTGAAGGCTCTAGGGGAGGTGCTTCCTTGCTTCTTCCTAGCTTCTGGTGACTGCAATCATCATCGGCACTCCTTGGCTTATAGGCCCATCATTCCAACCTCTGTCTCTGCTGTCACACAGCATCAGTATGGGTAATGTTTTTCTTCATTTTCCAGGAAGGCAATTAAGAATAAGTAGCAGATCATTTGATACCCAGTAGGTGGAAAAGACCAGGTAGACAGATGTCTACAATAAAACATAACTGGTTACCTAGTGAGCTAGACTCATCAGTATGCAAAGCAGGAAGCAACCTCGTTCCACACTGTTCTCTTTCAGGAATTAACAATTTCGTCATAAGAGATTTAAAAACTGAGATCAAATCTTTTACCAAAACTCCAGTCTCCCCCAGTGCCACTTTCTGACCAAGGTAATATACTACCTGGCTGATCACTTAGGACCAGTTTCTGCATCCAACCTCTTTCTGCTGGGGGAAGAAGATCCACTTACATGGAATATGGCTTTACTGAGATATCATTGGTTTACAATAACCTATACATTCTTACACAAAGTGTACTACTGATAAGTTTTGATTTTAAAGAGGCTCACTGAACCAAGAATCAAGATAATGAACAGTCCATCATTCCCAAAAGTTTCCTCTGGGGCTTCAGTGATCCTCTCTCCTGTTCTTCCCCCACCCCCTGGGCACCATTCATCTGCTTTCTGGCACTACAGATAAACTTGCCTTTCCCTGCAGAAGGGAAAGGCTACCCACTCCAGTATTCTGGCCTGGAGAATTCCATGGACTGTATAGTCCATGAGGTCGCAAAGAGTTGGACATGACTGAGCGACTTTCACTTCACTTCACTTCCTAGAATTTTACATAAATGGCATCATACCACATGTACTCTCTCTCTCTTTTTTTTTTTTTGGTTGGGCCGTTCTCACCTAGCATCATTCTTTTTAGGTTCATCACAGAGTTCCTCTTCCAGAGGACTGAAGCCTGGCCTCCTTCACAGGTGCACAGGGCCCGTGGGAAAGGCCACTCACCCGTGTCCTGAAACAGAATCCGAGGACTGCCCGATCCCAAGCATCTGCCTTGAGCAGCTCCGCCTTCATTTTCCAGGTGCAGCAGGTTCCAGGGTGAGGCCACTCCAGGGGGATACAGGCCAGGCCACCTGGACTTGAGAAAGGGAAGGGCACCCCATTCTCACCTTTGCACCCCATCCTGATGATTCTGGGGAAACCTGTCCAATTTCGTTGTGGACACTTCTGCTTCCCCTGTGCAGCCTCCAGTGGCTGATGCTTGGAAAGTCCCCTGCTAGGTTTGGGGGCATGACTTTAGTGAGTTCTGCACAGATGGTCTGGAGCCTTTCTGGAGAATATGTGGGCATCTCACGTCCTCTGTTCTCAACGTGGGGGCCTCAGAGCAAACAGAGACAGCAGATAAAGTTACATGTTAATACCGGTGCAATTACAGGTTGTCAGAGGACACCGTGCACAGAAATACCCCTGTAAGAGTACTGACCCTAGCTAGTTCAGGTGCCTATCACAGGACTGATTTCTAGGAGCCCAGGCTCTTGCGTCATCCCATGCATAGAAAAGCGCCGAAAGCTTTAACTTGGTGTCTGCTTTTCTTTAATTAACAGCCATCTTTTGATGTTCCAACTATTTGGGGTTTTGCTGCAAAAACTCCTCTATATCCTGGCACCCCACACCTTGCCTCTCCGGAGCAGTCCCTCACAGCTATCTGACAGACTGCCTCTCTGGCATAAGTTCTCAGAAAGTCTGCCGAGTAAAACATACTTCTCAGCTTTTAGGCTGTACTTTTCTTTTTTTTTCAGTTGACACAACTCAGGAACAGCCAGATGGAAAGGATGCAGAAGGCAAGGTGTGTGGGAAGAGGGTGGAGCTTCTGCGCCCCGTCCAGCATCAGTGTCCCAGACCCTCCACGCGTTCACCAACCCGAAAGCCCCTCCTTTGGGGGTTTTTGGAGGCTTCACTGCAGAAGTTCAGTTGATTAAATCACCAGCTACTGGTGATGGATTCACCAGTCCCTCTGGAGAATGAAATGGCAAACCACTCCAGTATTCTTGCCTGGAAAATTCCATGGGCAGAGGAGTCTAGCGGGCTTCAGGCCATGGGGTCACAAAGAGTCGGACATGACCTAGCGACTAAACAACAACAACCCTTCTCCAGAGGTCGGGGGTGGGGTAAGGTCAGCGGGGGTGGGGGGAACTGAATGGTCTAACTCTCTAATCACACGGTTGGTTCTCCCAGCAACCAGCCCCAGCCATAGGTGTTTTCCAAGACTCTCCTCACTAACCTAACAAAAGACACCATATCAAGCTATTTCCAGGCAATTCCAAGGGTTTTCGGAGCTCCGTGCCAGAAATGGGGTCAAAGACCAAATACATATTTTATATTATGAATCACAACATCACAGTCTTCAACTCTGAGGCTGAAAATTGAATTTGTAACCCGAGTATCCCACACGTCATCAGCTTATGAGGTCACTCTGTCACAATCATAGTAGCCAGGGCCCCAGCCGCCTTGACCACACACTTTTACCAGGATCCTCTGCAAGTTTTCTAGAACTCCAGATGAAATGCCCACGAGACATCTGTCCTGACTCCACTTGCACCATCAGCCCTGAGATCCTGAGTGACTCCACCACTCTTCTCTCCCCAAGGACCCCCTCCTCCACCTACAGCCTGACTCCTTTGGCCTTGGGGAGCCCTCTGAGCCAGTATGGCTCACCCCAGCAGGGCACAGACCCCTTCTTCAAGTGCCCCCAGCAATGCTGATCCTGACTTATTTCATATTTAATACAGGAAACTTGGAGGAAACAGAGAAGATAGCATGGAGGGTCTTCACAGAGGTTCCCTTCTTAGAGTTGTCAATTTATCAAATAAAAATCTAGGTTGCCCAGTTTAAATTGTATGTCAGACAAACAATTTTTTAGTGTCACTACGTTTTGGGCGATATTAGGAACCATGCAATAGTCGGAACATATTTATGCTAAAATATTATGTGTTGTCTATCTGAAATGCAAGTTTAAGTGGGCATCCAGCCTTTTTTTTTCTGGCATCCAGCATCTTATCTGGAGATCCCACCCCCTTCTGATGCCTTTCAGTCGCCCTTGACATGTCCCCTCCCACAGTGTGGGTATCCTGAATAAACCCTCCTTTCCAGGGAGTCTGGGAGTCCAGGTTTTCCTTCCTTGAGGCTCAAAGCAATAGAAGCAGTTTTCTCCTGCAGAGTCGAGAGTTCCTTCCAAGTTCTGATTTTAGGTCCCAGGATGACTGATCAAGAGAACAACCATTCCTGGTAAGGGAAACCCCACCCACTCCCAGAAGAATGTGCTCTTACCCTTTGGCCCCCAAAAGTCATTAGAACAATATTCTGGAGTCAGGACATTTCCTAAGGTCTTAGGTTGCGTGGCTGTTCTAGAATAACCCGGCCTGGAAGGATATCTGTGGGAGAGTTCAGGTTGCCTGAGGCCTGGACAGGCCATCTAGCTGCCTTTAGGGGCCTCAGTCAGCCATCAGTGAAGATAAGGCTTCAGGCCGCTTTCCTGGATGTTCTGATAACAGCTCCCAGTCCTGGACAAGACACATCACACACCTTCCCAGAAGAAACAGTCATTCTGGAAATATCCGTGATGTGGCTCTGCCCACGGGAAGACGTGTATTAACATTATCACACAGGGAAGTGAAGGGCTTCCCTCGTGCCTCAGACAGTAAAGAATCTGCCTGCAACGCAGGAGAGGTGGATTTGATCCCTGGGCGGGGAAGATTCCCTGGAGGAGGAAATGGCAACCCACACCAGTATTCTTGCCTGGGAAACCCAGGAACAAAGGAGCCTGATGGGCTACAGCCCATGGGGTCTCAGAAGAGTCAGACATGACTGAGCAACTAAAAAACAGCAGAGAAGCGAACCTCTGCATCCAGAACAGAGTAACTCAGCTCCTTTACCTTTATAGCATTGAAGGCCTATTAAAAGTTTTCCCCTAAATCAAGGCCAAAATCCCAGCCTCAGTTTAAACAAGAGGACAGCTTGTATATTTTAAATGTTGGGTTTTCCTCCATAGAACCACCAAACTTTCATAGAATCTAGGAGTCCAGTCTTAGCCAAGACCTCAGCAGCTTCCCCAGCTCCATACATACCACGAGTGACTCATTCAACAGATAGATTAAAAAAAACTTTGAATGCCTTGCTAGGTTTTTGTGGGGTTTTTTTTTGGTTCAAAAATACAGTGATGCTTCAATTACGTAGCTCTGCTGGCACCAAATTCTTAAAAAAACCAATGAGTTTTCCAGATAACTGAAGCTTATCTTTCCGAAAGTCAGTACTTGGTTGACTTTAGGTGTTTTGATTGGAATCTGTCAAAAATGTCACAGCACAGTTCTATGTCTGCTTTTTTTAGTTTTCCGTCTCCTTTGTCCTCGGGCTACCAGATGGTTTAACACTGTTGCTAACACAGTCTGTCTGCAGCGGCTCCCTCCCCGTCTTGACTCGATGTTGAGGAGGATGTGCTAAAAAAGAGTGAATAGAATTTCCGGGTCTAAAGACTCTTATTCTTACAAATAGAGCTCTTGTCTCTAGTGTGGGACTTTGTGAAGGTTATTCCAGGGGCTCGGGGTTGGGGTAGGGGGTTTATTTTGCTTTGTGGATTAATTTTAGATTTTCATCATTCCAAAAGGTTAAGATTTCTTCCCTTCCGGATCAGTGAGGTGTTATTATCATGAAATGTGCAAGTTCCTTTAGGATGAGCTATAAAAGTTAGGGCTGTTGCTAAGGGAACCAGGCAAAGCTTGCTTAATGTATAAACCTGGTTATTATATTTAAAATTCAAGGAGCAGCCAGAGATTCCTAATGGGAGAGGAAAGACTCTGCCTTTGAAAAAGAAAGTGGAAAATCGCTCCTCTCTCGTGGGACAGGGAGGCTTCTGAAGCTCAACAGTTGAAGCCTAGAGACAAGCTTCTGTGACCCTTCTCTCTTTTGTGTTTCTAATAGGAGGAGAAAAGGAAAGCTGCTCTTCCCATAGCAAAGTGAGGAGAACACACAGGCAGCCCTCTCTTCCCTCGGAGCAGTTTGGCTGATGGAGGAGGAGGGAGAAAGAGCAGAGGAAGGTCACCAGCTCAGGGACTAAAGGGCAAGTCGGAGACAGAGACCCTGAAGCAACGTGAGGAAAGAGCTAAACATCTTTGCCCCCCACAAAAGGAAATAGGTTTTAAAAAAAAATTAAAAATTTTTAATTGAAGGACAAAGACCTGACAGTGTCCCTCGACGCAGGCTCTCTCTCTGCATCGCTCCCTCTACCCCAACCCAATTCTGCCTCCATCCTGGTCTCAGATCACGTGGGAGGTGGACCGAGTCAGGTCAGAGAATCTGAGATTTCAAGAGCTTGTCCAGTTCATCATACTCAGTTAACCGCTATAGAAACCAAGAGCCACGGAGGTCCTCAGGGAGGAATGTGAATTCGAACTCCTAACTCCAGAGGTTTTCCCACTGCATCAGCCACGGCAGGAATATCCCTGGAAAATTAGGGCATTTTCTCACTTAACAGCTCCCTCAGAACTATAAAGAGTAATGTTCCCAAAGTGTGTTCCAGAGAACACTAGCCCAAGAGATACTTTGGCAATTCCACATCTGAGCATCTACCCCCAAAAATTGAAAGCAGGACTCAAAGAGATATTTGCACAGCCCTTTCACAGCATCACCGTTCACGACAGCCAAATGCTGGAAACAACCCCAGCATCCACCAATGTATGAAGGGAAAAACAAAAGGCAGTTAATACACACAACGGGATATTATTCAACTTGAAAGGGACATTGGCACTTCCCTGGTGGCCCTGTGGCTTAAGACTCTGAGCTCTGAATGCAAGGGGCCCAGGTTCAACCCTGGGGCAGGGAACTAGATCCTTCACGTGAAGATCCTGTGAGGCACAGCCAAATAAACAAACAAATTTTTTTTTTTTTAAAGGACAGAGATTCTGACACCTGCTACAACACGGATGAACCTTGGGGAACATCCACCAAGTCAGGCACAAAAGGACTAAGCCAGTCACAAAAGGACAAATATTGTGTGCCTGCATTTATATGAGGTCTCTAGAGCGTCAAATTCATAGAGACAGAAAGGAGAGTGGTGGTGGCCGCGGGCTGGTGGGGGCTGAGGGGAATGGGGAGTTACTGGTTAATAGGTGCAGTTATTTGAGAGCAGATGGCAAGGTTCTAGGATGGACGGTTGCACAGCAGTGTGAACCGACTTACCACTGCTGTGTGGTAAATTTTGTCGTATGCATATTTCGCCACCAAAACACACACACACACACACACACACACACACACACGATGCTCCACTAATGAGTGCTATCACTGAGGTTTGAATTCCGCCCCTTCCAGCCCCACTCACAGACAGCCTCAGCCCCGGCAAGTCAGTGCACATTCAATAAAAGACTCAGAGAAGTCCTAAATCAAAGGCAGTTTAATTTGATTTAGTCAAGCGTTTCCTCAACTGAATACAGACCCTTTTTATTTTCCTGGAGCGCTATTAATAGCCCACATCCTTGGTGTACCCTCGGGAAATGCTGATAAAGAGCTTCGTGCCTCTCAAAGCACTTCTATCAATTCCTCACTGGATGCAGCCAGCAGCCTAAAGATAGTCCCTGACAGTGAGAGCTCAGTAAGATTTATTAACTATTGGACAATCAATGAGCTTATTAATCGTCTCTGGTACACTGATGAAGAAACTGGGGCCCAGAAAAGTCAAGGCCTGGCTCAAGGCCTCACAGAGCTACTCTGCCAAGACCGGTGGCAGAGTGAAGGACCCACGCCCCGCCCCCCAATCCAGTTCTCCATGGTCAGGAATGGGTCCGACAACCCTGTGCTGACCTCCTGCTGCCCCTCCTCGGTGCCAGTGTATGAGCACATTCCTTACAAATTCAGAGCCCCAGGGTTCCTGGATAGCAGGTGGGGATACCAAGGTGGGCAGAAGGACTCAGGGATTCAGGTCTAATTCCTGACATCACAGGATCCCTAATGACCCCACGGGGTCCCAGCTTCCATCTCCCTTCTCTGTTCCTTTCTCAAAAATAGAAGTGGGAGCGTTTAGAGGTGTCCCACCCCCTAAAGCAATTCCTGATTTTTCCTGATATAAGACTCATCTGCCTGCATGCATGCTCAGTCATGTCTGACTTTTTGTGACTCCCGGGACTGCAGTCCGCCAGGCTCCTCTGTCCACTGGATTTCCCAGGCAGGAGTACTGGAGTGGGCTGCCACTTTCTTCTCCAGGGAATCTTCCCAACCTAGGGATCGAACCTGTGTCTCCTGCACTGGCAGGCAGATTCTTTACCACTTGTGCCACCTGGGAAGCCCCTGAAGACTCATCTGGGTGAGTAAGTGAAAGTTGCGAAGTTGTGTCTGACTCTTTGCAACCCCATGGACTGTACTGTCCATGGAATTCTCCAGGCCAGAATACTGGAGTGGGTAGCCAGCCATTCCCTTCTCCAGGGGATCTTCCAAGCCCAGGGATCAAACCCAGGTCTCCTGGATTGCAGGCGAATTCTTTACCAGCTGAGCCACCAGGGGAGCCCTTGAAGACTCATTTAGGTACCACTAAAATACAGACTAAAATGAAATAAGTCAGACACAGAAAGCCAGGTATGTTCTCACTTGTATATGGAATCAAAAACACAGCAAAACAAACTCATAGGAAACAAAATCAGATTTAAGATTGCCAGAGGCAGGGAGTAGGGGTGCAGGAATGGGATGAAGGTACAAACTTCCAGTTATAAGATACAGAAGTCCTGGGGATGTACTATGTAACATTATATTTTAAAATATTGTATTGATATAGTCAAAAGCTGCCAAGAGAATAGATCCTGAAAGTCTTCATCAAAAGGAGAAAGATTTTGTAATTACACATGGTGATAGATGGTAACTAACTTTACTGTGGTAATCATTTCACAGTGTATATGTATATCAAGTCATTATGCTGTACACCTTGAACTTACACAGTGTGATATGTTAATTATATCTCAATAAACCTAAAAAAAAAGTATGCTTCAGTATCCTCATCTATTAAAAAGACAAGTAAATATAAAATAAAACAGAGGTGTCCAGGCTCCCTCCCTGGGAGATTCTAACTCAGCAGGTCCGGGGCAGAACTCAGGAATGTCTTGAGTATCTTTGACCTTCACACTAAAAGGGACCTTAACAGAACATCTGCAGGTCTAGGTCCCTGTTCCACAGATACTGCAGCTGAGACTCAACAGATTGTCCAAGTTCACACAGCTACATTTCTAACCATTTAAGAACAGACACAAAAGCAAAATCCTCCAGGAAAGATGTCCCTTGGTTTGTTTTTAAATCAAAATGGATCATCTGTGTAAACCTGACTGTTCATCCTTTCCTGCCCAGTGGAAACCACCCTTCTCTGCTTCCTTTGGGGGGGTCCAGCCCCCAGGAAATGGTCCCAGCCACCCAACTCTGCCCACAGCCTTGACCCAAGCTGCTTTCTGAGCAGTGTGTGCTGTGTGTCAGTAGCTCAGTCGTGTCTGACTCTGCAACCCCATGCACTGCAGCCCGCCAGGCTCCTCTGTCCATGGAATTCTCCAGGCATGGAGACCAAATGGGGTTTGGCTCTGCTCCCTCAACCCACTTCCGTGTGAGCACACCACTATCTCAGGCTTGAGCTATGCTGTGAGAGGGAGCTGGCAACCGCCAGGCTCTCCCTCCCTGGGAGCCCCCACTCCCTCCCGCCCCACCCCAGCTGACCCCACCCCCAACCCACCACCTCTGTTGTAGAACCTGAGGCCCCCGCCCCATCGGTTGCAGGAGATGGATGAGCCGCGACCAGGCTGGGCACACACACAGCATTCCGGCATCACTGGCAGGGCCTTGTCAGAGCAGATGGAAAAGTCAGAGGACACTCCATTCCCCAAATTCCTTTTCTGAGAGCTCTACCCTGTCCCAGCCTCCACAAGTTAGTCTTTTCAAAACGAGTTAAAACCCAGCTCCTCCCCACCCACACAGACACCAATTTTCTTACTTCAGGTCCCAGGAGGAGGGTAACTAAGAGATGGAGAGATCACCGGGGATGCTGGGGAATACATCTGGCTTTGCTGGTGAAGTCCCTGCTCCCCATCTAGAGGGCCTGGGGTCGTGGCCTCTCAGTGTGCAGGGGTCTTACCCACCTCGGCCTCACCCCAAAAGGGCCGCAATGTCCACGTGGTCCCACAGTCCTTGCCAGCCACAAGAGCATGGCTTGGAGTCACAGACCCAACTTCAAACCCTGGCTTTCTGGCAGTGTGACACTGAACCACTCTGTGACTATTTCCCCATCTGTAAAATGTGTATGATCGTATCCAGGTATCTACGTCATCAGGTAGTGGTGAGAGGCTGCAGGTCAAGTGCACTGCACAGAGCTGAACGCTCAGTGAACCGCAGTGATGGTTATTTCCTGACCTCTGGCGATACCGGTTCTCCTTTGCCCTAAAGGATGCCAGAAAGCACAGGATATGGGACCTGGACTCCAGCCATCATAGAGCAAATAATGGCCATCTAGAAATCACCGATTCAGTTAAATAAAAATTTACCCCACACACAAACAACAAAAAAATAATAATGGATATGGTGGCGGGGTGGGTGGGTTGGGTGGTGCATTTTCATGTAAAATAAAAAATCGGGGATATAAGAATACCTGAAATTTGACCCAAGAATGTGTAATTTGATCTGTTTTGCTAAACTGCTTTCCAGAAGGTTGCATCAATTTACACCTCCTCACACAATGTGGGAACATGCCAATTCGCTACCCTCTCCTCAACAATGTTTACACCAACTTTTTTGTTTTTGGCCGGCATGCTGGATCTTAGTTCCCTGATCAGGGATGCAAGTGGTGCCCCCTGAAGCAGAAGCAAGGAGTCTTAACCACTGGACTGCCAGGGAAGTTCCTATAGCAACATTATTTTAAGGCATTGCCAGATTGACAAACTGTCTCATGGTTGTCCCAATTGGTCAATCTGTGATTATAAGTCAGGCTGAAGTTTTTTTCGTATTTATTGGACATTTCTATTTCTTCTTTTGTGATGTTTCTTATTCATGTTCTTTGTTTCTTTTTCTAAGGCTTGTTTCTAAATTATATTACAGTATTAACTTACAACTTATGCATTAACTTATAAGTCATTTCCTATAAAAATAGAAATGTCTAAATTTGTCTTTTCTTGTATTGTTTCCATGTATTCCGAAGTTTAACACTTTTTATATAGTGAAAGCCATCTTTTCTAATTTCTGCTTTTGATATGACAATGAGGACATTATTTACCGCCAAGATTATATATTTGCTTAAATATATTTTATTCTAGCATTATTTTCTTTCCTATATTTTACCTTTAGTCCATCTAGAACAGTGCTGTTCCATATGGCAGTCACCAATCACAAATAGCTATTTACATTTCAATTAAAATAAAAAATTCAGTTGCCCAATGCAATAGCCCTATTGCAAGTGCTCAGTAAACAAATGTGGCCAGTGGCTATCATGTTGAACAGTACAGATATAGGATACGTCCATCATCAAAGAAAATTCTGTTGGAGAGCACTGGTCTATAATTTATTTTGTGAATGATGGGGAAAAAAGTTAGGTAGGGAACCCAACTCTTTTTTCAAAATAATTCAGGTAGTTGTTCCTGAAACATATTTTGGATAATCCATTGTCTTTTTATCTCAATTTGACATGTCACATTTAAAATATTTACAAGTCTGGGGACTTTCCTGGTGGTCCAGTAGTTAAGACTCCATGCTTCCAATGCAGGGGGTTTGGGTTTGATCCTTGGTCAGGGAACTAAAATTCCAACATGTTGCAAGGCTGGCCAAAAAACAAAATAAAAAAATATGTTTATAAGTCTAGTAATATATACCTGGATCCATTTCCGTACTGCCCATTGTATTCCTTATCTTTCTAATCCCCACCAGGACCACACAGTCCCTACCACTGTGGTCTTGTATTTCAATACTTAGTACAGTAATAGTTTTTTCCTTTCCTCATTATTTTTTTGTAAAAAATCCTGGCAATTCTCACACTTATTTTTTTCCTATAAAATCATTTTTCAGTTTGGAGTTGAATTTATATCTATACAATAACTCAGCTCATGAAGAGCCTTTATCTGGTCCCGTTTTCTCAACTTCCTTGACTTCCCATGGAACTCTGTGTCACCACTAGCCTCAGCTGCTTGCCCTTCCACGGTGCGCCTGTGCCCTCGGCCCTCCTCCTGGATCTCACTCCTCTGGTCCCCTCGGGACTTTGGTTTGCTCTCTCAACTCACAGGCATCTGGGGATGCCCCCGGGGCGGATGGAGGTGCTTCTTCTCCTTCTGTACTTTGTACACTCCTACCTTGGAACAATTACCTTATAATTTTGCGTTGTTTACAAGTCTGTCTTCTCACCATGGAAAACAATTTGAGGACAAGGACTATCACCTTTCAACTCTGAATTCCCACAGCCTAGCACAGTACTTTGGCTTAAGGCTGAGCAGACATATCTTGAGTCAGACAGCATAACTCAGGTAACATTGGCAGAGTTGGTCATGACTTGCCATGGAAGACTGGATGGGCTTGGAGCTGGCTGGGGCTGAGACAGAGGTGTACTGTGTTGGTTTAATCTGGCAGTGAGCGATAACTGCATTGGAGCTGGGAAGCAGCAAAAAGCCAGGAGACTAGTTAAGAGGCCATTATAAAGTTCAAGGCAGACAGAGGAAAGGGTTGAGTAAGGGTGGTGACTGGGGCTTGGAAAGAACAGGACATTGTAGCAGGATGACGCAGGGTCAGAACTGTCAGGAGACTGACGGCAGACAGAGTTAAAACTAACAGGATCTTTCTGCAATTTAGTCTCGCTGGATTTTCAATACCCTTAAGTGTTTTGTGTCATTCATCAACATTATAATGAGATTTACTATAAAATTGAAATGAATTATAACCTAACCAATGATTTTTCTAGCACTAGCTGAATTGCCTCAGTTAAGACCCTTAACCTGGGACCTCCCTGGTGGTTTGGTGAATTAAGAATCCACCTTCCAATGCAGGGGACACGGGTTCAATCCCTACTCTGGGAACTGAGTTCTTACATGCCACAGGGCAACTAAGCCTGTGTACCACAACAAAGACCCAGAGCAGCCAAAAAAAACCCCAAACAAGCAAGCAAAAAAAAACCCCTCCCTATAACTGTTTCCTTGCCTGTACAATAGATATTGTTATGGTACCTCCTTTAGAAGGCCATGGTGAGAATTACACGTGTTAAGACTTGGCATGCGCTTAGTATGTATGTGAAAGTCACTCAGTCGCATCCAACTCTTTGCAATCCCACGGACTATACAGTCCATGGAATTCTCTAGGCCAGAATACTGGAGTGGGTAGCTTTTCCCTTCTCCAGGGGATCTTCGCAACCCAGAGATCGAACCCAGGTCTCCTGCATTGCAGGCAGATTGTTTACCAGCTGAACCACCAAATGTGCTTAGAGCAACTGCTTAGTAATTATTGGCTATACAGAAGATGAGTATTTAATACATTTCCACACAGAGAAGCATCCATTTATCCCCACACTTACGGTACCTCTCTCCTTGTGACAAAAGCGACCAGTCACCCAATTACTCATGGACACTTACTTACATGGGGCAACTCAGCAAAGGCTTTTTGAAGAATAAAGTCTATTACGTGGATACAGGTATGCACTGGGGAAAGAAACTCTCCTCCCATTAAGTCAGGTTTGTTCAAGGCTATCATTACCTCTCTCCATTCATGGCTATAGCTGGTAACAACTGGTCTGTTTCCTCTGAGAGGCAGTGCACATGTAGTGAGGCCAAGAGTCCCTGGTGTGTGTAGGGTGTGACTGGGGGGGAGCGGACCACGTGAATGGAGAGTGAGGGGAGATCACCCCAAGTGAGATGCACTTGTGTCCCAGGAACAGGGCGGGATGCTGTATTTTCCCATGTGACTCCTATAATCCATGGATACAACGTGAGTGGAGAGGGAGGAATCAGAGGTGGAAGCTATCTTGTTCTTCCTATCCATGGAGAAGGATGCTGGAGGATTTACGATACCCCATGAGCCACAATCTGCTACTACCAGCGGATTTCAAAATCACCAGGGTTCATGGCATTTCCTGGCCATCCAGTAGTTAAGACTCCAAGCTTCCACTGCTGGAAGGGTGGGGGGTTTCAATCCCTGGACAGGGGACTCAGATCCCGCATGCCATGTGGCACAACCAAAAAAAAAAAAATCACATGGGTTCAGGTCAAAGGCATCTCATCCTTGCCATTGCTCAGTGGACACCTTGACTTCTATGGACCAAGTGCAGCTACTGGCTGTGTTGGCTTCATGCCACCCATTTTACCATTCATTCTGCCATTGTGCCCATAGAGAGAGTGAGATGTGTGCTGATCATAGTTCTTATATCTTGAGAGGAGAAAGTGAACTATCCCAGGATGCCTGTTACAGATTTGACCATCTCGTTCATCGTAACAGTGAACACAGCATATGTAGCATTTATTATGATGATTCTTTCCTCTTTCCCAGAACAAGAGTGAGGGTTGACACTACCTTTATCAGAGCTTCTATTGGTCCTCCCTGTGAATGGAGGTGAAAATGGCCTCACCTAAAGCCTGGTCTGTCGAGCTCGCCTGGAGCTCTCTCTCCATCCATCCGCCCTCAAGCTCAGCCTCGTCCATCTCAGCCCTCCAGGACAGGACTCTGAGGGCTTTGGTGAGCGTTGCCGTGTGTGTGAGGGGTCACGCTAACAGTTAATGCCTTTGTGCTGGAACAAGGTCTCCACTGTGTCTCTCTGGGTGAAAACAAAAATCCCTGAGACACTGAGTTGACTTCCAGAAAAGGCTCCCGTGCTAAGTCAGCCAACAGACTCCAGAGCTAATCGGAACCAGATGTGAGCTCTTTCACTGAAATATATGGCAGGTCACAGATTTATTTTTCGACAGCACCTATAATAACAATTAAAATCATAAAATGTGTTTTCCCTAGATATTTTTTCCTAGTCGGCCGAGCGATCTAGTCTGATACATTGGGCCCAACCTATGCCAGAATCAACATATTTGCTTTGTTAGAAATCTGCAGAATATGTCTGTCTGCGGAGGTGTGCTCTGGTCAAGCCAAGGACAGCTGCCAACATAGGAACAGTTTCCTAAAATATCCTGTGAATACAGGAGTGATAAGCAGACTCCATGGGTTTGTGGCTGAGAGGTGGAGAGAGAGAAGTCTGGCCGAGAGGCACAGAATGATGGCCTTAAGCGTGATTCATGTAATGTGGCGGATCCTTCCTGTGTCGAAAGACAGTCTACAAAGAGTTCAGTGACTGCCGACAACTTTCTCCATCCTGGTATCACTGCCAAAGTTCAAATGCTGGGCTCAAGTCAGCCTCTGGGAAGAACAACTAGCAAATTCCTGGGACTGTTCTTTCATATAAAGCCTCCTACCAAGACACATTCTGTTTTTGGAGACGCCATCAGGCCTTTCTAAGAGCTGATTCTCTGCCCTGAATAGCCCCCCACCCCCAACTCAGGTGCCACCAGTTTTCCCCACTTGGGTCCCAAGTTCACGGAAAGTAGCCTGGCTTCCAACTCGAAATGCCAGGGAGCAGAGGCCTCATTCCCTTGTGATCACCCTCTGGCCTTGGCCCTTGTTCCTTCACTTGTTGGTACCCATTCCCATTCTCACACATGCCCTATTTCGCAACTCAAGACTCCAAGGCCCTCTAGTCAGTCTCTTTTCTGAGTTTTGTTGTTTTTACATCCACTATTGTCTTTGCTAAAGCTGAAGCTCCAATACTTTGGCCACCTGATGCAAAGAGCTGATTCATGGGAAAAGACCCTGATGCGGAGAAAGATTGAGGGCAAAAGGAGAAGGAGGCGGCAGAGGATGAGATGGTTAGACAGCATCACCAACTCAGTGGACATGAATTTGAGCAAACTCCAGGAGATGGTAAAGGACAGGGGAGTCTGGAGTGCTGCAGTCCATGGGGTTGCAAAGAATCAGACACAACTTAGTGACTGAACAACAACTGTCCTTGCTGTCTAGTTTCCATTTTCCCTGCTTCTCCATCTTCCATGTGGGGGGAAGCTCTCTCTCTACTCAGTTCTGAGTTCCACTGGGGTTGCTATCACCCCCTCTATCCCCATCACGCACACCCCAGGCACCTTCTGTGGTACATGCCCTGAGCTTGGTCAAGGGATAATGATGAATTTCAGTCAAGGTTCGTGATCGGTGGAGGTTTTAGACTTCAGGTTCTTTATAAAAATTAATTTTTAAAATAGTTTTAAAAATTAGTTTTCAATATCCACTCACATGGTTTCAAAAAAAGTAAAGCGCAGAAAGGGAAATAGTAATAAAATAGGAAACTATGAGTCTATAAATTTAAAAATGAATACATTAAAAATTTGAGACAGCCCAGGGCACTTACACAAAGTATAAAGTCCTCATTCATGACAAAGGAGAAAAGAGAACTTTAGAGGAGAGAATTCTAGCCGGCACTACCTTAAAAAAAGTGACCAAAGTTAATATCATCAGTAAGGGGACAAATCAAAATTGTGCGCCACCTGATAGACTGTAGTGAAAATATATATCACTTCTACGATATGTCGCCCATGATTCATAACCTGAATCTAACTGAGGAAACATCAGACAAACCTGAACTGAAAGACATTCTGTAAGATTACGGGCCTGCAAGATTACAAAGTCTACAAATAGCAAACATTGGCAAGGGTGTGGCAGGGGACTCGGTCTCCATCCCTGGTGAGAGAACTAAGGTCACACGTGCCATGGAGGCACCTAAGCCTGTGGGCCACAACCATTGAGGCCTGCACGCGCCAGAGCTCTGCAACAAGAGAAACCCACGCACTGCAACTCAGAAGCCCCCACACGCCACAACTAGAGAAAGCTTGCGAGCTGCAACAAAGACCCAGCTTAGCCAAAAAATAAAGAAAGAACCACAAAACCCATCTCTCCACAGAAAAAGCCGGAGTCGTGGCATATTCTTATACACTCTGGTACGGCGGACTCTGAAACTGGCATGAGGAAATGGTTACCATTAACGCAAGTATTCAGGTGTGCTGACTTCACAGTCTGTTTAAAAACAATCGATGGATACCAGCTTTATATCTGTGCAATAAAGAGTTACTGTGCAATAATTTATACATAATTCTAGTGTACTTTGCCAAAATAAACAACAATAAAAAAAACAGCTGGCCTTAGGGTCCAGTGGTTAAGATTCCACACTTTCAATGCAGGGGACGTGGTTTCGATCCCTGGTTGGGGAACTAAGATCCCACTTGGCGTGGCCAGAAAAAACCAAAACAACTAGAACAACAACAAAAATCAGTTGGCCTTAAAGATAAATATAGAACTCCACCTTTAGTGACAGAAAATTGCTCCCAACTTTTAAATTAGAGTCCCCTCTCTCACCCCGCCTCAAAGTTTCGACAGTATGAATGTCCCCCTCCCCCTTGTGTCAGTTAGGTCTGTTTAGGGAATACATTTCATTTCCATATTTTCCAGGAATTAATCATTTTAGAAATACCCTTTCATACCATAATAATAGCTTCTTGTATATTTTTGTGAAGCTGTTAGTAAATAAGATCCCACTTACTGGTATGAAATGCTGATGATAGTGTTTAGAAAATTGAGTCTTGGTTGAAAAATGTGTTTTCTTTTTTTAAAAAAAATAGTGGCGTAAAACCACGCACTCTTTTTCTCTTATGGTTCTAGGAGTCAGAATGAACCATATTCTCTTATGGTTCTAAGGGTCTCTTCTTCACTCCTTATACTACCTAGCAGAGGAAGGCACATATTAAGGACCGAGAGGTTGAGTTTCAGAATGTCTCCATTTCCATCTTCCCGCAACTCTGTCTCTTCCTCCTAAGTCACCTTTCCACAATCTTTTCTATTTTGGGTATCACGCTTTATTCTTCCAGGTTCTATTATTGTTGGGCTGCCCGTAACAACTGTGGGGCCTGGGCCAGGAGTATAGATGGAGGCCTGGCCTGTTATACTTCTAAATATTTAGAAACTGAAAGCCAAAACGTCAAATTGTTAAATAAAATATGTTCTTGTTTCCTACCTTGACATTTACCTTCAAAACAACCTGGCAGGCCAGGTCTGAATTTAGAATACTCACACTCCTTGGAACAGTCACATGAGAATGTGAAAGCTTAGACAGTCTCACCAACCCCTACCTAGGCTGCAGCCCACCACCCCTGAGGGGCTAGAACCAGGGGGAGAGGCCAGTGTAGGCCCTGGAAATGGACTTGAGGCTATTTGAGCAGCAGCTTTAGAGTCCTGGTACTGACAGTGTGGTTTAATGGGGAGGAGGAAGACAGGACAAGCCTTCTTGGCCCAGAGGCATCCCTTCATCCTTTGGGAGAAGCCGGGCTGGAGGTGGGCCAAGGCAAGTGGCCCTGTAGCCCAGGTCCAAGGGCAGTACTGATTGTCTAGATAAATTGTATTATAGATTTCCTGATACTCATCCATCCTTGTGATTCTGGAATAAACCCTGCTGAGTCATGTTTTTTTTAATATATACTGCTGGATTCCATTTGCTAATGTTCCACATAGGAATTTTCCATCCATATTCATAAGTGACATTGATCTCTAGTCCTCCTGATTTGTGCTAACACAATCAGGCTTTAATATCAGGGTTATGCTAGTTCTATAAATTGAACTGGGAAGCTTTCCATCTTCTACATTCTGTAACAGTTATTTTGTTCCTTTTAATATGTGAGGCATTTAGAAAAACATTCTCACTGTAAAAAATTCAAACCATACAGAAAATGCAAAAATTCCCTCTGACTCTCCCTCAAATCCTAATCTGCTACCTAGAAGTGGTTTTGACCCCATGGACTGTAGCCCACCAGGCTCCTCTGCCCATGGGATTCTCCAGGCAAGAATACTGGAGTGGGCTGCTATTCCCTTCTCCAGTGCATCTTCCTGACCCAGGGATCGAAGCTGGGTTTCCTGAATTGCAGGCAGATTCTTGACCGACTGAGCCACCGGGAAAGCCCCATATTATCTTCTAGACCTTTTCATTTCCACATATTCAGGTACCTCTGTATAATTTGTTACTTTTTTTTTTACAGAAATGGGATTAAATCCACATACTGAATTGCAAGGTTTTGTGGGTTTTTTGGTTCTATTTTTACTTTTACATTTATTTTTAAATGTATGTCTTAGAGAACTTAGCACATTAATACACAGTTACTTATGTTTCCCTATTCAGTCAGTTCAGTCACTGAGTTGTGTCCAACTCTTTGCAACCCCATGAACCGCAGCACACCAGGCCTCCCTGTCCATCACCAACTTCCGGAGTCTACCGAAACCCATGTCCATTGAGTCGGTGATGCCATCCAACCATCTCATCCTCTGTCGTCCCCTGCTCCTCCTGACCTCAATATTTGCCAGCATCAGGGTCTTTTCAAATGAGTCAGCTTATTTTGGGGAAAAAAAAATTGTTAAACACATGACCATTATTTCTCCTAACCTGTTGCTTTTGACTCTGTTTATATTATCTTTTTAGTCTACGATAAGTATGTTATATATCTTAGTTCCCCAACCAGGGATCAAACCCTTGCCCCCTGCAGGGGAAGCGTGGAGTCATAACCACTGGACCGCCAGGGAAGTGGTCTTGGCCTATACTTTTAAAGCAGTACGTGGAACCTCTTTTCTTTCTCTTTCAATGCCACTCCAATTTAAGTTAAGAGTTTAGGGCTCAGTAAGTAATTGTCAACAACTCCTCCTCCTCCTCTCTACCCTCCTTGTGGATAATCAGTAACCCTTTTGAGAAAAGACCAGCTACCAAAGTCAGTGGTTCTCAACTAGGGGGTGCACAGCAGAGTTACTCAAGCAACTTAAACAAAAATAGACTCCTGGGCTCTATCCTAGATTCCACTGAATCAGAATCACCAGGGGTGGGGCCCGGAATTCTGAACCATTTAAGATCTCCCCAGGTGATACTGATGTGCAGCCAGGGATGAGAATACCCAGGTCTTGAATCTTAACATACGACTTTCTCCTTAAAGAACAGTTAAACCACCCAAAGAGAATTCTGTCAGCCAATGTGACTAATTCTAAAGGACAAATGACCCAGTTTCTTTGACAAATAAATGACATGAAAAACTGAGCAAGAGAGTGGAAAGTGTTATCAACGAAAAGACTCGAAACATGTCATCCAAATGCAATGCATCGACCTTGTTTGGATTCCCCAATGTGAACAAACGAAAAAGAGGCATTTCTGAGACAATTAAAGAAAATGAAACACAGATTATTTTATATTAAGGAGTTATTATTAGTTTTGTTGGATGTAATACTGTTATGATGGTTGTGTTAAAAAAAGGAACAAAGTCCTTATCTGTTAGAGATAAAAATACTGATGTATTCGGGGTGACATAATATATCTGAAATTTACTTTTAAACGTTCCAGAAAAAAAATGGAGGGAATGATGAAGCAAGAATGGCAGAGTGTTGCCAACTGTTGGGACTGGGAGACGGGTACGAGGGGGTTCTTGGTACTATTTGCTCTCCCTTGGTGTGTGTATGAGAATTTCGATAAGACAAACACTTTGAAAGAATGACACCACCCATGAGGATTTGAAGACCGGGGCCCCTCCCAAGTCTAGTTTTCCTGACCCAGCCTCACCTGGGCCTTGTCGGCTTCTCCCCTTGTGTGTGTGCCTGCTCAGTCGTGTCTGACTCCGTGACCCCAGGGACTGCAGCTCACCAGGCTCCTCCATCCACGGGATTCTCCAGGCAAGAAGACTGGAGTGGTTCACCATCTCCTCCTCCAGGGGATCTGCCCCACCGGGGATAAAACCCAGGTTCTCCTGCATTGGTAGGAGGATTCTTTACCACTGCACCCCCTGGGAATCCCGAGCAGCTCCCTTTGGTGATTCACTTTCTCTGGATGTACCTGATTGGAACAAGAAGCCTTATCCCAGCTCTCCTCAAGGTTCCCTTACCTGTAGCTTCCGCCTCGCAGCAAAGTGCAAAACTAGATCCAGAGGGATGCTCTGACACCACAGTTTCTATCATCAGCGCTGGAGCAGGAAGTTTCATCATCAGAGCTTCACGGGGGTGGCTTCCCTCTCCCACCTTCAAGCCTGGCTTAGGTAGCCCTGAGGCAGGAAGAGCCCTGGATACAGCTGCTTTGCTGAGCCCCAAACACCTCTCAGGGGATGGGGTGTGTGACACCCAAGCAAGAGAAACAAAAAGGCCAGGTTTTCTCACCAAAACCATCTGAGAAGAAGAGCCAGAACCATGGAGTCCAGCCTTAGTTTGAGAAGCACCTGGAAACAGATTTCTCTTTATTTTGTCATATAAAGTTATTCTTCAAATTGGTTTTCTTGATTTTTACCTTAAGAGTATGTGTGTGTGTCTTTAATAAAAACAATGAGAGGGAAAGGATACTGATGGCACCACTACCCTCGCTCTAACTTCCCTCACACAGTTCAAACACCTTGACCAAAGTCCCACCGATAGCAGGCAAAGAACCTCTGAGGCAGTCAACCACCTCTCGAACTCGAGGGTCTCAAGTCCAACTTTCATTATGTTGACCAAGACCACACAAGGGCAAAACCACTGCTCTGACCTCTCTCGCTTGACCTCTTGGCTTTTCCTGCTGCTAAGTCGCTTCAGTTGTGTCCGACTCTGTGTGACCCCATAGACGACAGCCCACCAGGCTCCCCCGTCCCTGGGATTCTCCAGGCAAGAACACTGGAGTGGGTTGCCATTTCCTTCTCCAATGCATGAAAGTGAAAAGTGAAAGTGAAGTCGCTCAGTCGTGTCCAACTCTTAGCGACCCCAGGGACTGCAGCCTATGAGGCTCCTCCATCCATGGGATTTTCCAGGCAAGAGTACTGGAGTGGGGTGCCATCGCCTTCTCCATCTTGGCTTTTCCTAGACTTGCCAGTTTCAGTCACCACAGCCCAGATTCCTGATTCGGGCTGCTTCTGCCTTTACCCATCATGACACTAACCTCATCTTTAAACTTCTTTTAAACTCAAATCTCTCTTCCTTCTGATTCTGCTCAAAGAAGATGGAAGGTGGAGGAGGAATGGAGGACACCAGAACCTACACGCTTCTGCACAGGCTCACTGTTCACTCAGTCACTCTCCTCCTGTTTTGTTTTTTCTTTCCTTCCTGATGGGCTGAGATGGGGTGCTGTTCTCTCTCAGCTGACTGCTGTCACATCTTTGGGCCAACTGCTATTTTATGCTTTTAGTCAATGAAGTGGCTGCCCCCTTGGCAGCCACTATGGAGGGCAGGAGAAGTATCATGTTGCTTGTGCCAGAATCAGGGAGCTGGCCAGGGGCATTTCTCTGCACGACCTGAAGTGTCTCCGCAGGGTCATCATACCAGGTTTGGCCTTGACATTCTGGAAGAGACAGCCAGTGGCCAGTCCCTCCATGCCCACTGGGTGCGTAAACCAGGGGTGGTGCTTAGGCCTGCAGGCTCTGGAGTCATGTTCCGGCTCTCCCACATGTTAGTGGTGGTGGGACCTTGGCCAGGTGATTCGGCCTCTCTGAGCCTCAATTCTCTCATCTTAAAAGTGGGCTGGGGGCTTCCCTGGCAGTCCAGTGGCTAAGACTTCACACTCCCAATGTAGGGGGCCCAGGTTTGATCCCTGGTCAGGGAACTAGACCCCACATGTCACAACTAAGAGTTCACATGCCACAACGAAGACCTGGTGAAGCCAAATACATAAATAAATATTTAAAGAAAAAGTGGGCAGAGTAGTAGGACCCTGTTTTCAGCACCCAGCATGTTGTGGGTACGCAGTAATAGCATTGCTGTTGTTCAGTCACTCAGTCGTGTCTGACTCTGCAACCCCATGGACTGCAGCACACCAGGCTTCCCTGTCCTTAACTATCTCCCTGAGTTTGCTCAAACTCACGTCCATTGAGTTGGTGATGCCATCCAACCATCACATCCTCTGTTGTCCCCTTCTCCTCCTGCCTTCAATCAGGAGCCTTTTCCACTGAGTTGGCTCTCTGCATCAGTCGGCTCTTAGTAGTATCTTACAGGTCCTTCTAGAACTTCTCTACCTCCTGATCTTGTGGCGGAAGGAACTGGGATTTTAAGAAATTCAGAGCATTGAGTAGGGAGCTCTGGTAATTTAGGGCAGAGCCATGTGGGAGTCAGCTTCTGACGTCCAGGCCCAGGCTCATCCTCTCTGGCCAGCTGGACCACTCAGCTCCCTGGACAGGGGCTTTGCCTGGGGGACCCGAGGCTGCCATAGGTGGGGGGAACAGGAGCTGGGGGCCTCAGGTCAGATGCCCCAGGAAGAGCGAGCCTGTCTGCAGCTGTGCACACATCAGATCACCAGGGAACCCGAGGAGAATAGATAGGTAACACATCACTCGCTCAAGACCTACCCCAGACCGTTAGGTCAGAAGGTTCCCGGCCCAGACACCAGTAGCTTGTTTCTCATGTGTAACAAGGTTGAGCTCCCGACCTGTGCTGGAGGCACCAGGGCTGCACTGCTAGAAGAACCAGACCCTGTTATTTGGAGTGAATTAGAAGATGGAATCACCAAAATCGCATTTCCCCTGGGGTGTACTCCCTAAGGATGCTGCTGGACACCATGCAAGAAAGGCTGGCCGCCTGCCCTCCTCACCTGTGATGTCAGAGGTGCAGCTGCTTCTAGGAACACCCTCAAGCCTGCCTTCCTGGTCTAACTTCTCTCCATCTGTCTTTGCTTTAGGACTGAGCCTCCACCCATGGGTGACAGTACTGCCTCTGACCTGTGATTCTGAAGCTCTGGGCCAAAGTATAAACCGTTTTTTTTCTTTTTGGCTGCGCTGCAGCAGCTTGTGGGATTTTAGTTCCCTGATCAGGGATTGAACATGGGCTTCAGCAGTGAGAGCATGGAGTCCAAAACACTGGGCCACCAGGGAATTCCCCTAAACCTTGGAAATCTGCCTGCCTCAGGTTGGAGGTATAAAGTGAGGTCCAGACAGTAGCTTTGGGGGATCACCAGTGTTTATGTGCGTGGCACCCCACTCCAGTACTCTTGCCTGGAAAATCCCATGGACGGAGGAGCCTGGTAGGCTGCAGTCCATGGGGTCGCTAAGAGTTGGACACGACTGAGCGACTTCACTTTCACTTTTCACTTTCCTGCATTGGAGAAGGAAATGGCAACCCACTCCAGTGCTCCTGCCTGGAGAATCCCAGGGACGGGGGAGCCTGGTGGGCTGCCGTCTATGGGGTCGCACAGAGTCGGACACGACTGAAGCGACTTAGCAGCAGCAGCAGCAGCAGACTCTTAGGGGTTGGTGTCCTGTGCTGCCATTTGGGGTCCCTGGGAAGGCAGGGGCAGCGTTTCCTGCTTGGGTCAGGCCAGCTGGGGAGAGCGAACCTCCAGCATCTGGCAAAAGACGGGTCCTGGGAGCTGGGGCGCCATGTCTGTGGTGACTCCACACTTCTCTGAATCCCCAACAGCCTCCGGGGCTCATCTGCACCTGGCCAGCCTCACCTGGGCTGGAGGGGTGCAGGCAAGGAGGGGACTCTGGCAAGGCGAGAAACGAGGTGAGTCAATATAGGAGGCCCTCTGGGGGAAGGGAGAGGGAAGGGGAGGGTCAGAGGATGAAGGACGGGAAATGGCCCCTGCAGATCTCTTCCCCCACATTCCTCCTGGCATTTTTGTCGTTCCCCTGGTTATAGAAGAATAGCAATTAGCAGATTCAGTAAAAAAAGAGCCAGAAACGGAGATTGTTTGCGCATTTGGGGGCCAACACGCATTAGTGAAGGAATGTGAGCAGAACTATATATAACCCCTCTCTTGGCCCACCCACCTGTCCGGCGGGTGAGCGATGGTCTGTTTGTTCTGGGCTGGTATGTAGCTCACTTCACTCTGGGAGCCCACCATCTGGGTCCGAGCCTCGCTGCCAGTAGCTCTCGTTGACCATATATGGCAAAATGATATATGTGATAAAAAGAAGCCAAATTCTCCAGTTGCGTCAGCCCCCGGAGCATGCAGCCCGCGGGGCTCGAAACCCGTTCCAGCCCCGCTCCCTGCCTCCCGCCCTCCATCCCTGCTCCGGAAACCGAAGGGGCTCCGTGATTGGCTGGGGGCGGGGCCCCCTCCTTAGAAGCCTTCCACCCCCACTAAAGCGCAGACTGACTTCAAAGTTTGTTTCGGGGTGGGGAGGATAATGACTTAGGGAGTTTGACCCTGGCCTTAAACCAGAGAGATCAGAAGTTGAGTGATAAAAGCAGCCTAGTGTGGTACCGGTGTTATGTGGGTAGCAGGGCGGAGGGGCACCCTCAATTCCAAGGATAAAATGAACCCACATTCGCCAGCACCCCTACAATTCCCTTGAACATCACTTAAGCCACCAGAACAAAAGTTCAGTCTAGACTGCTTAGCTGGGTGAAAAACATTTCTCTCTCTCGCTCTCTCGCTCTCCAGGGCTATGGTTCGATATATATAGTTATCATTTTCATTCATCCCTCTGCAGGGAGTTCCCACACGGGGCCTAGTAGCAGGTGGGATGCTAGGGGAAGGTGACCAGCACAGGCAAGGTCCTGGCTTCCAGGAGCTGCCCTGGGGAGAAAAGAGGCAGTGGGCATAGCTGTAGGTACATCCAGCCCAGATCCAGGGGCCCTCGGAGGCTCCTGGGAGGAGGGGACACTTGAGCAGAGCCTTAAAGGACAAGCAGTAGTTTGCCCAATAGTGGATTGGGATTGGGAACAGAAACCCTAGGCTGAGAAGAGAGAGAGGGCAGGGGCTTGGTGAGTTCATGGGGAGTGGTAAGCTCTGAGGCTGAGAGGTGGGCAGGGGCCAGGGCAGTGGGGGCGGGGGTCTTTTCCAGGAGGTGCTAAAGAATCTGGACTTCTGCCTGACTCCCCACTCCTCCACATCTGAGCCTGGGACCCCCAGCTTATGTATATTCCCCTGTGCCACATGTGGCTTCTACCTAATATCCAATCCTGAACATGCTCTCTCTCTCTCTCTCACACACACACACACCCCCATGCTCACGCCCACCCAGAGCCAGGTCAGGTAAACAAGGACATTTAGCAAAAGGAAAGAGACAAAGAACAATGAAGGACAGACTGGAAGCAGGGGGAGCAGACAGGCCTGGCCAAGGCACTCTGCCAGGAAGGGGCTCCTGGGAGTGGGAAATTCGTGGGCTGGGAAACACGTAGGCGGGACAAAAGGAGCTGCTGGTAGAGGGGAGGGGCGTCGGGGTCTGCCCCAGGCTCCCCGGGGGAGGGCACAGGCCAGGATGATGAGGGCAGTCAGCAGAGGGGGCGGGGGCCCCCAAGGACCGGCTGGCAGCACCTGTGCTCAGGACAAGCATCGCTGTGTGTCTACAGGAGTCAGCAACTCCTCTCTGACTCTCACCTCCACCACCCGCTACTCCTGGATGGTGGGGACTGTGGCTCCCCTTTTGCTGCACTGACCACAGAGCCTGGGGCACTGGCATACAGGACCCGCAGAGGTCCCTGAGAGAGTGCTCCTGTGTGGCCCAGCCAGGAAATAGGGTCTGGGGGCCCTGTCTGGCTTACTTCCCTCCAGCATGCACACATGGACCAGATGTGTCCCTGGAGGTCCTGGGAGGCGGCGTGAGAGCCTGTCCTGAATGGATGAGGTCATCCTTGAACGTGCCTTCAGGGGCCTGTGTCCACTGAGCAGTCAGAGGGAAGATGAGGTTTTAGGATGCAGTTCGCCAATGCTTCCACCAGGAAGCCCTCGATGACTCCCCAGGACTAGGCCAGGGACCCTCCTGTGTGCCTGCTCAGACATCACAATGCAGTGGGATGCTCTCCGTGGAAGCAAGTGTCAAGTTCAACATCTTTTATGACCTAGACGGGCAGTCACACGTCATCACTTCTGTTACACTCTGCTGGTCTATTAGAGTAACCTGGATAGAATATGGGAGGAGAGGGCACGGGGCACAAATACCAGGAGGTGGGGATCTTTAGAGGCCTTCTCAGAGATGGGGCCATACTACTAAATGTGGGGTCATTTGTTATACAGCCATGGATAACTAATACAGCACTAGATGCCCTTGAAAGGGACATGGGCCCACAGAACGGGGCAAATAAGGTTAGGTCTCTAGATTAGACAGGATTCTCTTCAAAGAAAAAAAAATCACATCAAAATGAAGTCTAGTCTGGAGGACTTCCCTGGTGGTCCAGTGGTTAAGAATCTGCCAGCCTATGCAGGGGACACGAGTTCAATCCCTGGTCCAGGAAGATCCCACATGCCGCGGAACTAAGCTCTCAAGCTGCAGCTATTGAAGCCTGCACACCTAAAGCCCGTGCTCTGCAATCAGAGAAGCCACTGCAATGAGAAGCCTGAGCACCACAACTAAAGAGTAACCCCCGCTTGCTGCAGCTACAGAAAGCCTGGGCGCTGCAAAGAAGGTCCAGTGCAGCCAAAAATAAATAAGTAAATAAATTTAAAAAATGAAGTCTAGAAAGAAATGTATTGGTTCACATAACAGAAAAGCCCAGAAATGGTGCTGGTTTCAGCAGGAACAGAAACTAAGATATCATGAGAAAGTACGTGACAAATTGCCAAGTGGGAGGCATGGACAAGTCAGAGGTGTTTGGAGGAGGAAACGTCAGTGGTGGTGAGAAGGATGCGCCATGGAGGGTCACTGCACTATTTTCTCCATTTTCGTATGCAGGTGCACACACATACTTAATTGTGTCCAACTCTTTGTGACCCCATGAACTGTAGCTCACCAGGCACCTCGGTACATGGGATTTCCCAGGCAAGAATACTGGAGTGGGCTGCCATTTCCTTCTCCAGGGGAATCTTCCCAATCCAGGGATCAAACTCAAGTCTCTTCTGTTTCCTGCATTGGCAGGCTGATTCTTTACCACTAGCGCCACCTGGGAAGCCCTAATTTATATCACAAAAGGATAAAAAGCAACAACAAAGAACCAGAATGGGCAAGCTTCCTAGAAGGATGCCACTCAGGTGGTCTGGCTCTTTTGCTTCACACAAGTCGACCACAACCACATTCAACATATTCAGAGGGGTTCTCTGCATCAAGCTGCCCCAAAGACACACCCGGAAACACACACACACCTCCCTTCTCCAAAGTCCCTAAGACTTTCCAAAGGACAAGCCTTATCCAAGCCCCTTCCTATTAAGGGAAATCTGTTTTCCTTTGACCCCCCATGTCTGTTGCATCTATCTGCTGCTATTCAAGAAATCGGTCCAAATGGAGAGCACCTTCCTGGCCAAAGAGGGTGCTGCCACTTGGCTTCTTTGGAGGCAGGGATAGATTCTGAGGCTGAGGATGGCTTCTGTTGACTGTGCTCAGAACTCAGCTTGGGACATAGCAGGTAGCTCCACAAATATTTATTGAATAAATGAAATCTTTTCAAGAAAAAGGACCAGCTCCATCAACAGATGAATAAAGATGTAGTACATATATACAATGGAATACTACTCAGTCATAAAAAATAATGAAATAATGCCATTTGCAGCAATATGCATGGACCTAAAGATTATCATACTAAGTGAAGTTAAGTCAGACAGAAAGAAAAATATCACATGACATCGCTTATATGTGGCATCTAAAAAGAATGATACAGCATTGGAGCAACTAAGCTTGTGCGCCACAACTACTGAGCCTGTGCTGCGGAATCCAGGCGCTGCAACTACTGAAGCCCGCATGCCTCGAGTCTGTGCTCTGCAACGAGAGAAGCCACCCCAGGAGAAGCCCTTGCACTGCAACTGGAGAGTAGCCCCTGCTCACCACAACTAGAGGAATGCCTTCGCAGCAAGGAAGACCCAGCACAGCCAAAAATAGATAAACTAAAAATTTAAAAAGGATACAGATGAAGTTATTTATGAAACAGAAATAGACCCACAGACATAGAAAACAAACTCACAGTTACCAAAACAGAAATTGGGAGGAGGTATAATTTAGGAGTTTGGGATTAACATATACACACTACTATGTATGCAGGTCAGGAAGCAACAGTTAGAACTGGACATGGAACAACAGACTGGTTCCAAATAGGAAAAGGAGTACGTCAAGGCTGTATATTGTCACCCTGCTTATTTAACTTATATGCAGAGTACATCATGAGAAACACTGGATTGGAAGAAACACAGCTGAAATCAAGATTGCCGGGAGAAATATCAATAACTTCAGTTATGCAGGTGACACCACCCTTATGGCAGAAAGTGAAGAGGAACTAAAAAGCCTCTTGATGAAATTGAAAGTGGAGAGTGAAAAAGTTGGCTTAAAGCTCAACATTCAGAAAACGAAGATCATGGCATCCGGTCCCATCACTTCATGGGAAATAGATGGGGAAACAGTGGAAACAATGTCAGACTTTATTTTTTGGGGCTCCAAAATCACTGCAGATGGTGACTGCAGCCATGAAATTAAAAGACGCTTACTCCTTGGAAGGAAAGTTACGACCAACCTAGATAACATATTCAAAAGCAGAGACATTACTTTGTCAACAAAGGTCTGTCTAGTCAAGGCTATGGTTTTTCCAGTGGTCATGTACGGATGTGAGAGTTGAACTGTGAAGAAGGCTGAGCGCCAAAGAATTGATGCTTTTGAACTGTGGTGTTGGAGAAGACTCCTGAGAGTCCCTTGGACTGCAAAGAGATCCAACCAGTCCATTCTGAAGGAGATCAGCCCTGGGATTTCTTTGGAAGGAATGATGCTAAAGCTGAAACTCCAATACTTTGGCCACCTCATGCGACGAGCTGACTCATTGGAAAAGACCCTAATGCTGGGAGGGATTGGGGGCAGGAGGAGAAGGGGACGGCAGAAGATGAGATGGCTGGATGGCATCACCGACTCAATGGACATGAGTTTGAGTAGGCTCCAGGAGTTGGTGATGGACAGGGAGGCCTGGCATGATGCGATTCATGGGGTCACAAAGAGTCGGACATGACTGAGCGACTGAACTCAACTGAACTGATGTATAAAGCAGATAACCAACAAGGACCTATTGTATAGCACAAGGAACCATATTTTGCAATAGTCTATACGGGAAGAGAATCTGACAAATATATATATATATATACATACACACACATATATATATGTGTGTGTGTGTATAACTGAATCACTTTGCTGTACACTGGAAACTAATACAACATTGTAAATCAACTGCAATTCAATTTAAAGAAAAGAAAAGTAAAAGAAAAAGGATCATCAAGACTCTGCTGCAGGGTTGTCCCGCCCCCTCTCCATCTCGCTGTGTGTGCTTGCTCTGCTTGCCTTTCTCTCCCTCTGGCTTCCCTGCTGCCTGGTTCCACTCACACCAGCTCAGCCTTTCAACCACTCACACTTCACAGCCTTTCACCACCGACTTTTGAGTCCCACCTTCCAGGAACCTTATTGTCCCTGACTCCCTTCTCTTACCTATTCCCCACTTTCCCCAAACTAGATTGTTCCCATCAACAATTTAAGCATCCTCTGGGCTCTCCCACTGAAATAACAAACAAATCCTCTCTTAACACGTCCTCCACTGACTGCCTTCCTTCCTTTACCACTGACTTCTTAAAAAAGTGTCCACATTCTGCTTTCCTTCACCCCACACCCACACTCAGTTCTTACTTGTTTCATTCTGGCTTCTACCACCATCACTCCGTTGACATCACCTCGTCTGGGTACCAGTGACATCCTAGTTGCCTGAATCCTCCTTTTACTCAATCCCTCAGTCACATGAGACACCATTGTCCAGCCCCTTCATGGACTCACCTGGTTTCTGCCCTCTCTCTGGTTGCTCCATCTCAGCCTCCCAGGCAGGCTCTCCCCTTCTCTCGGGCTGGTGAGAGATCCCAGCCACAACAGCCACATCCCAGGGCCCTCTGATCCACTCTGTGCTCTCTCAGCGGGCAGGTCATTAATGTTAGTTGTTTGGGGTCTCCCGTTACTAGATGGGGAAACAGTGGAAACAGTGACAGACTTTATTTTGGGGGGCTCCAAAATCACTGCAGATGGTGATCACAGCCATGAAATCAAAAGACGCTTGCTCCTTGGAAGAAAAGTTATGACCATCCTAGACAGCATATTAAAAAGCAGAGACATTACTTTGCCAACAAAGGTCCATCTAGTCAAAGCTATGTTTTTTCCAGTGGTCATGTATGGATGTGAGAGTTGGACTATAAAGAAAGCTGAGTGCTGAAGAATTGATGCTTTTGAACGGTGATGTTGGAGAAGACTCTTGAGAGTCCCTTGGACTGCAAGGAGACCTATCCAGTCCATCCTAAAGGAGATCAGTCCTGAATATTCATTGGAAGGACTGATGCTGAAGCTGAAACTCCAATACTTTGGCCATCTGACACGAAGTACTGACTCATTTGAAAAGACCCTGATGCTGGGAAAGATTGAAGGTGGGAAGAAAAGGGGATAACAGAGAATGAGATGGTTGGATGGCATCACCAACTCAATGGACATGAGTTTGAATAAACTCCGAGAGTTGGTGATGGACAGGGAGTCCATGGGGTCACAAAGAGTCAGACACAACTGAGTGACTGAACTGAACTGTTACTATATATGCATCTATGACTCCTGAGATGATCATTGTCCACTTTCCTCTCCTCCCAAAAACATGTTAGGACACCCCACCATCCCTTTGGGACATGGCCAGGGACATGAGCCTAAGTGACAAATGTCACTTCAGGGCAAGAGCTTTAAGAATCAGTATGCAATTCGCTGCATCTCCTTTCTTGGCCTTACTCGTAGTGGAAGTTTCTGTTGAGACAGAAGTTTCATCAGCCGGGTCCCTGAGTGCCTGTGACAAGCACAGTCTTCCTGATGACCTATTTTGGATTTGTGTCCTAGTAAGAAATAAATCTTGTTAATTACGGTGCTGAGATCTGGATTCAATCTACTTACAATGTCTTTGTTGTTTTGGTATCAGGGTACTGCTGACCTCATAAAATAAATAGCTTCCTGCTCTATTTTCTGAAAATGTGAGTTTGGTGTTATTTCTTCCTTAAACATTTGATAGAATTCACCAGTGAAACTATCTGGGCTTAACATTTCCTTGGGAAGGGTTTTGATAATGAATTCAAATTCTTTATAGATAGAACTCTTTGGCTTTTCAGTTTCGTCGTGTGTCCATTTTGGTCAACTGTAATCTGTCCATTTCATCTGTGTTGTCAAACTGATTGGCATGAAGTTTATAATACTTTCTTATTATTCTTTTGTTTCATTATTTATTATTTTTCTTATTTTTTTCACCTCTGAAGGTTCTGTGGTGATATCGTCTTTTATTCTTTATATTCATAATTTATTTTCTTCCTTTCTCTCCTTGATCAATCTAACTAGGAATTTACCAATTTTGTTTATATTTTCAATGAACTGACTTTTGGCTTTGTTGATTTTGTTTGTCTGTTTTCTATGCCACAAATATTTGCTCTTAATATTTCTTTCCTTCTCCTTACTTTGGGTTTACTTGGTTCTTCTTGTTCTAGTTTTTAAAGTGGAATCTTAAGATCGTTGATTTTTTATCTTTCTTCTTTTCTAACAAGCTAAATATTTTCCGTTAAGTACCCCTCTAGCTGTATATTACAAATTTTGATAGGTTATATTTTCATTGATCATTCAGCTCAAAATATTTAATTTCTAATGTTCCCTGTATTAAAAACAAGGCAACGGGCCCAAAATGGAGTTGCTTAGGCCCCATGTCACCAAACTGAGACTTGCAGTTTCAGCTCTCCCAGGAATGATACGTTAAACCAGCCAGTCTGGCATCACCAGAGAGACATTAGTTAGATAACCTGCCTGTCAGACACCTACCTCCCACCCCGCCAAGAAAATGATCTTACAATAACCAACCCGCTTTTGTGCTGAGTCTGACTTCCTTGTTCCTGCTGCTCCTCTCTGCCTATTAAAGTCTCTCATTTTGTACAGCTCCTCAGAGTTCCTTTCTATCTACTGGACTGGATGCTGCCCGATCCGTGAATCAGTCAGTAAAGCCAACAAGGTCTTTAAAATGTACTCAATTGAGTTACGCTTTTTTAACCAGAAGCAGATGCCAGAATGGCATGAAGGGGAAGAAGGGAGCAGGAGCAGGTGGCGAGAGGGTCCAGGTGTGACTCGTGAAAGGGGAGAGGGAAGGAGGAGCTCTGGACACTGCAGGAGCACGGGGCTGGGTCAGCAGCCATGGCCCAGCTGTGGTGTCCCCACTGCGCTGCCATTGCTGCGAGCTGCCTGGGGAGGGTGTAGCCCTGGTGTGAACACCCGAAGGTGCAGCAGCTGGGGGCTATCAGCCAACTGCCTTCCTCACAAGAGGGTGTCTTGAAGGGACCTGGGAGTGGTCCCCCTCCACGGCCACATACACCTCCCTGAACTAGGTCACCCTCCCTTGATACCTACTGTCACAGAACGACGTTCCTTCCCTTCGGAGATCTCACTTCCAGTTGTAACTACGCCCCTCAGGAACTTTATTTATGCATAAGGTCTGTCTCCCATGGAGGGCAGGAACACAGAACTTGTTCACCACTGTGTCTCCCACACACAGCAGCGTGCTCAGTAAGTGCTCGTTAGAGAAAGGAAAGAAAGAATGGATGACTAGTAACTAACTCAGCTTCTCAGAACCCCCTGGCAGCAGGCGGCCCACCTGGGGGCGGCTGCTGCCCCCGTGAAATCAGCCGTCAGGGCGAGGGAGCTGTGCGGTTCTAATCGGCATGCAACAAGGGATACTTCAGGGGCTTCCCTGGTGGTCCAGTGGTTAAGAATCCGCCTTGCAATGCAGGGGACACCTATTTGATCCCCGGTCTGGAAGTTGCTCCTGGCCACAGAGCAACGAAGCCCATGTGCCACAATTACTGAATCCCGAGCCCTAGGGCGCATGCTTCACAAAAAGAGAAGCCATTGCAGTGAAAAGCCCACACACTGCAATTAGAGAGTAGATCCCACCCGCCACAACTAGAGAAAGCCCATGCATGGCACAAAGACCCAGCACAGCCCAAAAATTACATTATAAAAAATTAAAAAGAAATAATGTTTCTAAAACCAGCAGATCTGAACGGCCACAAGTCCCCAGGAATCCTTCTTGTGAAGGGCACAACACTCCTTCCCCTGACTTACTCCAGAGGCAGTCACAGTTGTGAGGAGTGGCACAGACTTCTGCGACTCCCCACCCCTTACCCCCAGTGAACCGTCCCCAGGAAACAGCTACGAGTCCCTATACCGGATGTATACCCGCAACACACCCCCTCACTGTCCCCTCTCCTGCCACAGAAAGCTGCCCTTCACTCTGATTCCTTTGAAGGGCTTCAGCTCAGACAAGAGCAGCCCCTCAGGGTCCATAACATGGGATGAAAATACAGCCTCGTGTTAGGAGCACAGCTATAGACTCAGGTCCCAACTATCCAAGCTGCAGGACTCTGGGCAAATCACTTAACCTCTCTGAGCCCCCTCTTCTCATCTGTGAAGTGGAAATAGTAAAAAGGGCAAAACAGAGGCTGTTCTCAAGCATAAGCAGAATGTCTGCAATGATGGCTCTGAGTTCAAGGCTCTCAGAAACCCAGCTTTCCCCAGACTTATTGGATCACAGGATGGCAAAGCTCAGGCCCACGTGGAATCCCAGTGTTCCGCAGAAAGCAGTTCAAGGGACACTGCTCTAGAGAATTCAGCTTTTCTCTTCAGATTGCTGTGGACCTTCTGAACTGTCACAGAGGAGATCTGGCTGGCAGTGGCCTCCTGCAACATCGTTCTGAGTTGTTGGGGGTCAGGTTTGGACTTCAGCGAGAGATGCTGTAATTCTTGAGTGCCTTCCAGACGGATGCTCTGTGGGATGCTGTGGGTGACCTTGTGTGACGCTCTTCTCTTTAATGATAAAAGGACCCTTTCTCTGGTAAGAATCCGTCATGCTTACAGAGGCATGGCATGTTTTAAACTGAGTTGCACCTAAGGGCTTCCCTGGTCGTTCAGATGGTAAAGAATCTGTCTGCAATGCAGGAGACCTGGGTTCAATCCCTGGATCGGGAAGATTCCCCTGGAGAAGGGAATGGCAATCCACTCCAGTATTCTTGCCTGGAGAATCCCATGGACAGACCATGGGGTCACAAAGAGTCGGACATGACTGAGCATCTAACATTTCACTAAGGTTAGAGGCCCACTCATTCTGCTCTTCATTTTGTAGATGGGAAAACAGGCTGGGTGAGGAACCCAAGTTACTTGTCCAAGGTCACACGGAAGCGAGGGGTCTTGGTCAGGACCAGCCGCTGGGCTCCATGGGAGATGACGTCTCCTTGGATAGAACTGGGCGAGTGAAGAGCCATTTGGTGAAGACTGGGAGGTCCCTCAGCCCTCAGCTCCTTCTCCCAACGTGGATTTATGAAGGATGTGAGGGGAGGGATGATGGCTGAAGGTTAGGGGTTAATAGGTGTGAGTCCAGATGACAAGCAGCTGGGCCCAGGCACAGACAAAGGTCTGCTTCCTCCCCTTTCTGGTGGTTCCAGGGATGAGAAGGCCGGGAAGGAACTTGCAACAGATGGAAGGGAGACCAGAGGAATTTGGAGTGGGCCCAAGGGGCCCGGCTCTCGGAAAATAAGGGGGAAGCATTCTCTGCTCCGAGAGAATGTTGTTTACGAGAGAAGAGCAGAGTCAGGGTCCCACCAGGGCAGGCTGGTGGGCTCTGGCTTCCATCTCCTGGCCATGACCGATCATACCAATTCACGTTTCTAGGACAACTGGAGAACCAAACAGGAACAACATTGAGGGTGATAAGAGGTGGCGGTAGCAGGCCCGGCCCAGCCAGACAAGTTGAGCTCAAAGATCAGAAGTTTTGAGGCCAGTTCTAAATTTAGCGTCCAATTTTTGAGGAAGCCAAAATGAGTTCTCCCTGCATGAAGTGTGTCAGAAGAAAAGATACAAATCCCAGGGAGCAGCTAGCACAGAGGGGGCGGCCCCCTCCCCCTTTTCAGCCAGAGAGGCTAAGAATGAGATCAACCAGGCTCTTTTTTAAAAAATAAATACCGCAGTGTCTTTTCAAACTAAGAGCTTTGAAAGAACTGCATATTGCATCCCCTCTTCTCTCTAACCTTGCTGCTTTTCTTTTTAAAAGGTATTACTCAGAAAGACCCACAAAGCAGGACTTCCCTGGTGATCCAGTGGTTAACATTTCACCTTTCAAGGCAGGGGGTGCAGGTTCAATCCCTACTCCAGGAGCTAAGATCCCACATGCGTTATGGCCAAAAACCCACAACATACAACAAGCAATATTAAAACAAATTCAATAAGGAGTTTTTTTAAAATGGTCCACAGCAAAAAAAAAAAAAAAAAAAAGTATTGAAAAAAATAAAAGAAAAAGACACTCAAAACAACTCAGGGTGTGTACGGAGATGGCAATTCAGGCCTCCGTTTCCCCATCCACACCAGACCTATCTGGCCTCACTCCCCACGAGTGGGCTCCTGGCCCTGGGAAGAGGGTGGGTCCCCCACCAGCGTGGGCTCTTTCTTTTGGCTCAAGTCAATCATCTCCTCAATAGATAATTCATCTGATTGACAACCCATCCGTTGCTGATGCCAGCATGCCCCACAAGAGAAGCCATCAGAGCCCCAGCTTCTCTGATAGGCACCATGGATGGTCCTACTGTGTTTGAATGGATGAAGGTCCAAAGACCTGGACCCCACCCTCCTTTTATTCTTTTGCCCATTTTATCTGAAATGTCCTCCACATTCTCCTGTCTGACCTTTACCCTCCTGAACCCTCACAGCCTGTTAGCTGTATGACCCTCAGCAAGTTATTTAAACCCCGTGTCGGTGTCAGGTTGTTTGCAAAGACAGCCACAGCGAGTCCTTCCATCCTGCATGCCCTTTGCAATGTGACTCGGCCACCCCACCCATGTCAGTTTCCTTCCATTTGACCCTGGGCTGGCTCAGTGACATCTGTGAACAAACCAAACTTGGTGGGCGTGATGCAATGTCACTTGCAGCTCCTGTGTTTGCACTCTGGGAAGAAGAGTAAAGAAGTCCCGGCCACCCTGCCGGACAGAGGAATCGCATACAGGACAACTGGAGCGCCCCAGCTAACGGCCAGTCCAAGGCCCTACTCACGGGACAAGGCCATGTGGGTCCTCCAGCAGCAGCCACGAGCACGGCTAATAACACTGTGGGGCAGAGAGGAGCGAGCTGCCCCTGCTGATCCCTGCCTGGATTCCTGGCCCTCAGGCCCGTGATCCAGGAAGACAACAGCTGTCTGAAGCTACTGCACTTGGGGATGGATCACTATGTAGCCATAGAGAAATCAGTCTCCTCATCAAACAGGGATATTGGTGGCTTCCTGCCTCACCGAAGGGTCGGGAAAATTAAACAAGTCAATCTGTATAAAGCACTTAGTGTCAGCACGGTGTAAGCACTCAACAAATGACAGTTCCCCACAACCTGAAATTACCTTGTTTACTTTTTTCTTTGTTGTTCAGTCGCTAAGTTGTGGCTGACTCTTTGGCTTCCCTGTCCTTCACTGTCTCCCAGAATTTGCTCAAACTCATGTCCATTGGGTCGATGATGCCATCCAACCATCTCATCCTCTGTCATCCCCTTCGCCTTCCTTCAATCTTTCCCAGCATCAGGGTCTTTTCCAATGAGTTGGCTCTTTGCATCAGGTGGCCAAAGTGTCGGAGCTTCAGCATCAGTCCTTTCAATGAATATTCAGGATTGATTTCCTTTAGGATTAACTGGTTTGATCTCCTTGCCGTCCAAGGGACTCTCGAGTCTTCTCCAGCACCACAATTCAAAAGCATCAATTTTTTGGCACTCAGCCTTCTTTATGGTCCAACTCTCCCTTCCATACATGACTACTGGAAAAACCATAGCTTTGACTAGACAGACTTTTTCCTTGCTCATCCACAAACCCCTCCCACAATGGTGCCTGGCATATAGTGGTTACCCAGTAAACACAGATGAATGTCAAATGCCCTCTCTGTTCTGTGATGGCCTTCTACCCGAGGGCTATTACCCTCCCTCCCCTGAGCCTCACCGCACTTCCCACACTGTAAATTCTGTTAAGCCCTGAGCTCTGACTGGTGGTGTCCCTTATAGAAACCTTGCCCATATACAAGAGCAATAAATTGTTCAGTGAACGAATGAGGCGTGGGAAGAATGCCACTTGCCTTAGTCGCCTACCCAGGCTTACTGTGATTTATAGAGAGATGAGTCGAGAGGGACTCAGGCACCTCAGAGCTTCTGCCAGAGGAGTGCAGTGCTGCTGCTGCTGTCTTCTGCTGCCATCTGTGTGAACTTTAACCTTTATGGTGGGAGAGAACCCAACATAGGGCTCCTGGAGGAAGCCTCCCTATTTCCTGCCCTGATCGCCAGCTGCTCTCGCAGGTTTCAAAGTACGGGGTATGATGTCGCAGACCTGGGAAGGAACTGATGACCTTTTGAGTTCATTCCCATTGTTGACGGAAGCCTGGAGTTCCACTTTTAGCTGGAAAATAGCTGATTCTTAAGCCATAATTCAATCAGGTATCAGTTTAATATCTCTTAAGATTTGTATCGCAAATCTTAAGATTTTGGCTTCCCAGCTGGTGTCAGTGGTAAAGAACCCATCTGCCAATGCAGGAGACACGAGGGATGTGGATTTGATTGCTGGGTTGGGAAGATCGCCTGGAGGAGAGCATGGCCATCCACGCCAGTATTCTTGCCTGGAGAAACCCATGGACAGAGGAGCTGGCAGGCTACAGTCCATGGGGTTGCAAAGAGTCGGACATGACTAAAGCGACTTAGCACAGCACAAGATTTGCATGGTCCAAAGAGATAACAGAACATGAAGGAATGCAGGATTCCATCTGGTTTGAACCTCTTATGCTTTAGATAGAAAATGGTCTGACTAACCATAAAAGCCAAAGATGCAAAATCAAATCCGGCAGTAGACTTTCCTGGCAGGTGTGTAACATATCACTTAAATCTAGGTGCCCTAGGCCAGGTGGCACCTCCTCTGAATGATGGGGTCAGGGACACAGCAATGACAGGGCACAGAAGATGTTCTGTAATCTCAGAAGAGTCAAGACGGCAAACCCCCAAACCATGTGAAATTAATATTATTATAGTTCCCTTGGTGAATGGGCATCTTTATAGATGTAAAAGTATAGAACTTTAAGGAAGCCAAATAATGGTATTAATGTTTTTATGTAAAAGAATCTGTGTACATTTGATATTCATGGATTTAAAACTCAATAGCACTTGGCCTATTTAGAGTAAAAATCTTGAAATTCCAATGAAAACTCAGTAAGAATGGAATTGATTCAGATTTACAATTTTAAACTGAGAACTCCCTGAACTTACAGTATGGGAACATTTAAGAGAACACAAAGTTCACCATATTTATAAGTTGAATTTATTGGAAGAATAATTTAAATTTAAATACTTGGAAAGGTTCTGTCTGTTAAGTCAGACCGCTGAAGTACATAAAAGGAAACTGAACACAATAAATGTTTAAATGCAATTTAAAATGTTTAAAAGAGTTTAACTTCGTAACTGGAATCAAACATTCCAAATCTTTGTAAAAGTGATTGTGAAAATACATTGAACACAAATAAAGTAAGACTTGTAAGCTGAAGCTTAAGGAAGAACCAGGGTTTGTGAATTCCAATAAATCAAATTATTAATTTAATTTAATTTTTTTAAATTTAAATTTATTTAATTGGAGACTAATTACTTTACAATATTGTAAAAATATGGAACGCTTCACAAATTTGCGTGTCATCCTTGCGCAGGGGCCATGCTAATCTCTGTATCGTTCCAATTTTAGTATATGTGCTGCCGAAGCGAGCACCAAATTATTAATTTTAAAAGTCAGTGAAACCTTTGAATCATCTTTGTCTAGAAAATAAGATTTATGGTAATCTATGGTGCCTTGTAGGATTGTTGAGAGGATTAAATGAGACACTGGGTTTAAAGAGTTTGGCACCATGACTGGTACGTGGTAAGCTTTCAACATGACAGGCCAGCAATGACTAGTTTATTATGTATTTTTGTTGTTGTTTATCAGAGCTTCTTTTATTTATATATTTACTTGTATTTTATTTTTGGTTGCTCCGGGTCTCCGCTGCAGCCCGTGGGCTTTCTCTAGTTGCCGTGAACAGGGGCTACTCTGTGCTGCAGTGTGTGGCCTTCTCGTTGCTGTGACTTCTCTTGCTGGGGAGCTCCGGCTCTAGGCACTCAGGCTTCAACAGTTGTGGCGCACGGGCTTAGTTGCTCCACAGCACAGGGAATCTTCCCGGACCAGGGGGATCAAACCTGTGTGCCCAGCATTGGCAGGCAGATTTCTATCTTATCCCTGTACCAGAGAAGTCCTAGTTTATTTAACTCTTTATTTTTTTTTTTTTGTTCTTGGCCTTGTCCAGCATCTGGCACTTAGTTCTCCAACCAGCTTGGGCCCCTGGCAGTGGAAGCATGGAGTCCTGGCAGTTACCAGACTTCCAGGGAATTCCTTCTGAACATTTTTATTTTGGCTGTGCCAGGTCTTAGTTGAGGCACACGGAAACTTCAGTTGAAACTTTAGAACTCTTAGTTGCAGCATGGTGGGATCTAGTTTCCAGACCAGGGATTGAACCCAGGCCCCCTGCCTCGGGAGTGTTGAATCTTAGCCACTGGACCACCAGGGGGGCAGGCTCATCCTCACTTTGTCTGTTGTTGTTCACTCGCTAAGTCATGTCCAAGTCTCTGTGGCCCCATGAACTACAGAACACCAGGTTTCCCTGTCCTTCGCTATCTCCTGGAGGTTGCTCAAGTTCATGTCCATACGGCAGTCATAATGCTACTTTAAAAAAATACATCCTTGAGCAAGGTGGTCTCCCTGCATGCACTCTAGCCTCCCTGCTCTCTAGCACCCTGATTAACCCATTCTCCACACAGGAGCCAAAGCCATCTCCTCCAAGGGTGAATCTCGCCACGTTCTTCCCTGGCTCAACATTGATATGCCATGTAGCCTGCTGACAGCACTGCAGGTCTGGCTTCTGCTCAAGCAACTGCGTGCCATCACCCCAGATCAGGCACCTCGCCTTGCATCCAACAGTGGGACGGCCCCCACAGAAGGAGCTCTGCGCTGGGGGCCCTAAGCCCACCTGATTAAGCCCAGACTTCACCAGCAGCACTCAGAGCCCTGCCTTCCTAGCACAGGACAGAGGGGGTCTGTGAGTTCTGTTTTTCAGATTTAAAGATCTGCTCCCTTTCTGTTCCCCCAAATCTCATCCCCCAGATCCTAGATTCTAGGCCAAATTGGCTTTGTAAGCTTGTGACTATAAAATCAAAACCAAATACATTTCTTGTCAGACCCCAACCTTTGGCCTCTTATTCTTTACTTTCTTTCTTTACTACAATCCTTTAGTGCTCTTTAGTTTCCTTAGAATAAAACACAAGATCCTGGGCTTCCCTGGAGACTCAGTGGTAAAGAATCCCCCTTGCCAATGCAAGAGATGTGGGTTCGAGTCCTAGTCCAGGAAGATCAGACATGTGGAGGGGCAACTAAGCCTGTGGGCCACAATTACTGAGCCACGTGCAGCAACTGCTGAAGCCCGCCTGCCATAGAGCCTGCGCTCCACAAGAGAAACCACCACGGGAAGCCTGAGCACTGCAGCTAGAGAGCAGCCCCCACTCGCCGCAAGCAGAGAAAAGCCTGAGCAGTAATGAAGACCCAGCACAGCCAAAATAAATAAATAAAATTAAACAAACAAACACGAGATCCCTGGAAAGGCCCACCGCAAAGGCCCCCCATGCTCTAGCCCATCTCCTGTCCTCATCTTCTCTGTTCTAGTGACATTGGCCTTCTGATCCAGCCATCCAGACCCAGAGGCCCCCTGTTAGGACAGCCTTGCTCTCCTCTATCCTCTTCCTCCTCACCACTATCTGGCTAAAAAAAATACCTATTCATCCTACAAGTCTCTTCCTAAATATTACACAACTTACTCAAAAAGACCTGGTTTGTTCCCTGCCTCCATCTCCCATCAGATCTCAACACCCAGCACACCCAATGCACACAGCACTCCAGCTGTGGAGTGATAATTATTTATCTAACTACTTATAAATATTGGTTTAGTATCTCTTACCCCAAAGACTATAAGCTCCAAGAAGCAGGAACCATATCAATTGTTTGCTAATCTGTCCCCTCTGCTCCTCCCGGTGCCTGGCACACAGGAGGTACCCAGCAACACCACTGTTTGTTGATCGAGAGAAGGGTGCTGACGCCAGGTGTGAGAGTGTGGATGGGGAGGGAGGGAGGGGTGATGGCATACGTGGGGGCTGTAAGTGAACTACCAGTAGGACTGGGACGGCTCCCTTGTCTCTAATTCACGGTTCAGCCTCCTTCCCTCGAGTCTGTATCTGGGTGTTGTATTCATTAGTCTTGAACTATCCCAAGTCATTGTTTCATCAAACCTTGGCTTCCCATCTGGCTATTCCCTTTTTGCTAATTTGCTATTAATCCCTGAAATGAAAGTCCTCCCAGAATATCTCAAAATGCAGTAGTTCCAAACAGTTTAGCAGTTCCTCAAGACATTAAACAGAACCAACAGTTCCACTCAAATGTATACAGCCAAGAGAAATGAACACCTGTGTCTGCAGAAAAATTTGTACAAAAATGTTCATAGCAGTCTTCTTCATAATATCCTCAAATCAGAAATGACTCAAATGTCCATCCACTGATGACTGGTTACATAAAATGCAGTAAACCCATACAACACAATATTATTCATTTGTAAAAAAAACAAAAAAAAGCAATGGTGTATCTGATACATGCCACAACATAAATGAACCTTGAGGACATGCTAAGTGGACAAAGCCGAACACAAAAGACAACACTTTGTATGGTTCCATTTACAAGAAATGTCTGGAACAGGAAACACAGAGAGACAGAAAGTCTATTAGTGGTTGGGGGTTTGGAAGGAAAGAGGAATGACTACTAATGGGTATGATTTTGAGGGGAGTGATGAAAATGTTCTCAAGTTGACTGTACTAATCACTCAACTCTGTCAGTATACTAAAACCCACCAAATTGGACATTTTAAATGAGTGAATTGTATGGTATATGAGTTATATCTCAATACAGTTGCTGATTTTTTAATGGGAGGATAATTGCTTTACAGTGCTGTGCTGGTTTCTGCCACATGCCAACATGAACTTGCCACAGGAGCACGGATGCCCCCTCCCTTCCGAACCTCCCTGCCCCTCCCACCCTACCCCATCCCTCGAGGTTGTCACAGCTCAAGGCATCATACAGCAGATTCACACTGGCTGTCTGTTTTACATATGGTGAAATGTATGTTTCAATGCTGCTCTCTCAATTCATTCCACTCTCTCAAGGCTGTTAACTTTAGAGAAAAAAAAAAAAAGAAAGAAAAGCAGGAGTTCTTAACATCATTGGGTTAAGATTCTTTCGAGAATCTACTGAAAGGCATGGACTTTCTCCTGCCCCACCCTACCCCCCGGCTCATGAAAAATCCATATGTGCTTGTATATAAAAGTTTCATAAAACATCAGGATACTCCCAGTCTGACTAAACCCCATTTATTGCCTCCCGAGATGGTTATTAGCCCCAGGAGAACCCCGTCTTGATGAAACTATCACCAGTAAATGTTAGGTCAGGAGCACAGCTGGAAGGCTTCTTTCCACCCCTGTCATATCTTGGCTTTGGACCATCCTCAACCATCCTAGACTTCTCCCCCCACTTCCTCTTCCTTTTCAAGCTGTCTTGACATCTTTTTAAAATGAGGTATAACTGACATACGGGCTTCCCTGTTGGTGCTAGTGGTAAAGAACCCACCTGCCAATGCAAGAGACATAAGAGACATGAATTCGATCCCTGGGTTGGGAAGATGTCCTGGAGGAGGGCACGGCCACCCACTCCAGTACGCTTGCCTGGAGAATCCCATGGACAGAGGAGACCCCAGGCTATGGTCCACTGGGTTGCAAAGAGTTGGGCAGGACTGAAGCAACTTAGCGCAGCACATAACTGACATACAATATTGTAATAGTCTCAGGTGTGCCACATAATGATTTGGTATTTGCATACGGTGCAAAAATCATCACAATATGTCTAGTTCACATCCATCACCACACAGTTACATTTTTTTCTCTTATGATGAGAACTGTTAAGATCTATTAATATACTCTTAGCAGCTTTCAAATATGCACTATAGTATTAACAATGGTTGCCATGCTAGGCATTCCATCCCCATCCTTTTTATAAGATGCTGTATTATTTTACTATCGTTAAATATTTACTATTAATATTATTATTAAAATATTATTTTATTTTTTGCCACACCACATGGGGCCTTAGGTTCCCCAACCAGGGATTGAACCCACATCCTTTGCACCTCTGTACTGGAAGTGCAAAGTCCCAACCACTGGACCACCACGGAAGTCCCTCCACATCTGTTTTAAAATTTATTTTTGGCTGTGTCAGGTCTTAGTTGCAGTGTGCAAGCTTCTCTCTAGTTGTGGTGTGTGGGCTGAGTTGTGACACACAGGCTTAGTTGCCCCGAGGCGTGCAGGGACCAAACCCACGTCCCTCGCATTGGAAGGCAGATTTTTAACCACTGGACCACCAGGGAAATCCCTCTCAATCTTTGTTTCCTTTTGAACTTTTTTTTTTTTTTTTTCCCTTTTGAACTTTTTATTTTGTATTAGGGTACAGCCGATTAACAATGCTGCTGTCGTTTCAGGTGAACAGTGAAGGGACTCAGCCGTACATACACACCTCCACACCTTTCCCTGATCAGTGTGGTAGGCACAGTTTCAAAATGGCCTGCATGGCCTTTATGCCCTCATGGTTTTCTCCTTATATGGCAAAAGGCAAAAGAGCCTAATCTTATCACATGGAAGTTTTCTCAGGATGATACTGGAAGAGAAAGTCGGAGGGATTCAGGGAGTGACAGTGACTCCATCGCTGGCTTTGAAGATGGCAGACATGGCACACGACAAGGGATGCAGGCAGCCTTGAGGAGCAGAGAGTGGCCCAGGCTGGCAGCAGGCAAGGAAAGGGGACCTTAGAGCCACAGCTGCAAGGAATCCTGCCTACAACTGGACGAGCTGGGAGGTAGATTGTTTCCTACACTCTCCAGACAAGAGCCCAGCCTGACCAATATGTCGATTTCAGCTGTGAGTGGAGAACCCATTGAGTCCACAGGGACTTCTGATCTGCGATTGTGAGATACACAGTGGGTGTTGCCTTAAATCCCCGAGTTTGTGGGAATCTGTCACACAGGATGGAAAACTAATAAAACCAGTTTCACACCATGATGCAGCTGACTTTCCTTCTGCTGGATGTTTCTAGATTCAGCTCCTTTCCTGATAAAACTCCTAAAATGGTTGTTTTGCCCCCCAGAAGGTGGAACCATCATGTTCTGGATGCTTCTGAGCCAGGCTCTTACCATCCCCAATCCTGTGGCCTGCAGTGGGAGCCTTCTCAATTTCAAAAAGTTTCAAAGAGATGAAGCTAGGGGGAATGTCGGGGTGTTGCAGGTGAGGAAACAGAAATGAGGCCCATGGCTCTCAGTGGGGGCTCATCTCTCTGGGGAAGGGGTTGCCTGGGGTCTTGAGGGACTCTGCGTGCTCTCCACACCATGCTGTGGCCCCTTTCAGTAGATACTGCTGCATTAAAAGTCCCAGACCAGAGGCACTGGCTCAGGTGCCCAGGAACGACCCCTGAGATGACTTGAAATGACAGGAAGATTCGCCAAAAGCTGCCTGAATGCCTTGGATGTACGATGTGGGACCCCAGCTTGGGATCTGAAAAAGGGGTGTGAGGGAGGGATCTGATCCTGAGGACTAATAGTTAATCCCACAGAAGCACGAACTCTGTAGGTACTCCAGAGAAACTGACATCACCTCAAAAGTTTTCAACTCTCTGTTCTAAGCCCATCCATCACCAACAGCTTTGGGACATTGATTGCCATGTGGGGGTTGTGTGTGTGATGTGGAATGTGTAACACACAGGGGGATGTCTTTCTACCTGGACTCTTTCACGCCTCAAAGCCTTATTCCTACCCACCTCTGCCCCCCACCCCAATCAGGAAGAGCTAACAGCATTGAGAGTAAGTCTCTGAAGGTCTTCCCTTTGCTTGCCTCCCTTTATCCATAAAACACCCGGAACCCTACTTCCTGCCTTTGTTGATGGGAACCATTCATTTCTGGAACCAATCAGTTATTTCTGCTTTAACAGGCTGGTGTCTTTTCTTGCTGGGAAAACGCCAATCATCTTAACTCCATCTTTTTTTTTTTCTTTTTCTTGGAACACTAGCTCCTGCATCTGGGAACCCAAATCTCTCTTGAGTGGTGATCTTGGGCTTCTTTCTGTGGCTCCAGGGTCCGGGGTGGACATGCCCAGGGGCTGGAGAGGAGTGAGGTTCTTTCTGTGACCACTGCTTGGAGCCCCCTCCAAGGGGAAGCCTTCTCACTCAGGCTCAGGAGAATCACTGGCCTTCTGGATTGACTCCACCCCTTTCTGTGGGTTTGGGAAGGAGTCCGTGGATCTGTGGCTTTGCTTGCAATCAAGAAATCTGCCTAGACCCACAGAATTTCTTCTGCCCCAGGGCTGGGCCCCTTTTGAAACCTGAAAAATGCAAGTGGTCTCAGAGTGAGTTATACACACATGCATAAACCCGTGTGGGTTACGATAAGCTTGTGTGTGATCACAGTAACTCTAAGTGTGACTCTCCACGATTTCTCATTTCAGTCAAGCAGGAAACGTGACACTCCAAGATGGAGGACCCAGGAAGGAGAGGGGAAGGGAGGAGGGAGGGGCCCTCTGCCTCTCTGGCAAGGGCCTGAGGCAGGGCTGAGGGCACCTCCCGCCCCCGCAGCCTCCCACAAAGTGTGTGCAGCCCTTACAGGCTGAACCTCTCAACCACCAACTCACAGACATGGCAGAAGATGGTGGGGGGTGGTGGTATGAGGGGTTGGAGTAACTGTCTGTCCAGCACCCTTTCCTGCCTCCCAGGACACAGCCCAGGAGGCTCAAAGATGAGGGCCATATGTTTTGCCCATAACCCTGTTTCTGGGGGCCCTGACACCTCTGTCCAATGAGAGGTTCTACCCCTCCCCCTCTGAGCACCACCCCCAGACTCACCCATCTTGGGTTCGGAGAAGATCTCTGCCCTCCTGAAACCCAGGCCCCCTAAAACTGAGTTCCCTGACGAGTTCATGATTAACCTCTCTATCCAAAACTGGTATTCCCTTTCCTGTCCCATCCCTATTCTCCTCAGGACTGAGGAGGATCAGAGAAAAGGGGGGGCACTGAAACCAAACAGGACCCTTTGGGGCCTTCCCAGTACAAAAGCTCCTTCATGTTCCATTTCTTCTTTGTAGGAAAAAAAGCATTAGTCACGTGAACCTTCCCCAAGCTCCAAAGAGCAGGATCAAGCAGTTAGTAATCAGGAACAGTCACAGGATGTGGGGTCCTCCTGAAGGGACTCGGATAACGACATCACCCATCTCTTCGAGTTGTTCTGCAGAAGCTAAGACTCCCAGCAGGTGGAGGATGGTAACGGCAGACTGTGAGCACCAGACCCCAGACTTGCTGGAACCCAGAGGTCATGAAGGAGATGCCCAAACATCACATGACCTCACCACCACCGTTAGCAGGAGGTCCATGAGCTGGTGAGGCACCTATGACCCTCTCCCCTACTCTGTCTTTAAAATCTCTTGCCTGAAAGCCATCAGGGTCTTCGGGTTTCCTGAGTAAGAGTTGCCCATTCTCCTTGTTTGGTCCCCTGCAAGTACACCTCAACTTTGCTGCCAACACCTGCTATCGGAGCTTGGCTTTCTGCCCTGCCAGGACAGGAGCCCTTGCTCCGTTACACTCCCTTTCCAGAGAGAAGTCCCTTTGGCGGGGGCCAGCCAGCTCCCCTCCCCTTCCCATTCCTTCCCCTCTGAAGCAGATGATGGTCACGGGAAGGCTTGGGGACAGGGCCAGTTGGCCATATTCCCCAGACCTCTGTTTTTGGGTGTTTTCTGAGGTCGGGGGGCAAGCCACAGAGGCTCCAGTGGGAGGCCTGGAGGGTGGAGGGGAGCACCAGCCACGCGGAAGCTCCCACAAGCTTCCTGCTCCGCCCACTCACCTCATCCGAAGCACAGCTGCCCCTCCCTCCCTGAACCCTCCTGCCGTGTCTCCGGCTCCTGGGCCAAGTGTGGGCACTCAGCTCTGTAATCCAGGCCAGGCCTCTGCAGACGCCCACCCCTCCAGGCTTGGAGGCCATGAACTACTGTGGGTTTCTGTCAACCCTCGTGAGCCCAGCTTGTGGCCGTGGGTTCCAACTCACTCTCCATCTGCTCCACTTCACGTCTGTGTTTCCTTCCCAAATACCCCGTTCTGGGGCTTCAA